>NW_008587572.1:4222-39871 GCF_000691845.1 Merops nubicus
CATACATCTTGTGGGCGTGGGGCTTTTCATCTCTTGGAGAAGCCTGCCTCCAGGTAGGATGATGGTGGCCCCACTCTTGCCTCCACTGGAATCTTTGTAATACTGGCACTTCTGATTTGAGACTTGCTATGTGGAGGAAAGGAGGTGCTTGCCCTTGTCTTTTTAATGTCCTGTAGTGAGTAAGCAGAAAAATGTCATACAACGGGTGACTGAAAGGGAAAGCAAGCATTAAGTGAGATTAGAGCACTAGATTGAAATGCTCTTGTTCAGCCAAACCTGTCACTCTGTGTCAGCTTCAGTTTAAGAATCCAGAGGGACAGGTTTCTCTCCTGTTAAAGATAGTGAGCAACTTCAAAGTCCTGCGTATTTGGGTGCGTATTAGCCCAAGAGATTAGGAGCCTTTGCCCAAAAGCCTTGTACTGGAGGGCAGGCTTTCAGCCACAAGCCTTCCCTTCTGAAAAAGGGCTGCAGTAACAGGCCAGCTACCCATAACTTTCTGATCTGAACTTCTCTAGTTCATGTCAGTCCTGACATTTCCTCTTCCTCCTTCTCCTCTGCCTCTGGTTGCAGGAGCTGAAAGAACATGTAGCTGTGTATCGGCTGTGGCAGTTTGGCAGAGGGACACTGTGTGCTAGTGTAACTGATGTTGGATATGGTTGCCCCTCTCTGGCAGAGGTATAGGCAGCTGTATGGGGTTTTCTGCTACACGTGGTGGCAGTTGTCTGCATAAGTCTGTGGCCCATTGCCCCTGCTGGGGCAGCGGGAGAACACGCTGGCTGCCAGCACGTGCTGGTGTGCGGAAAAATACTCCCTGTGCTGTTAGGTGCTCCTGAGCAGAAAGGGGTGGATTGATGCTGTCCAGTGAGAAACCAGCGCTGCTACTGGGGTGTGAATGCTGTCCCCAAGGGAGACAGCTTTCCTGTTTCACAGGCTGACTTCCTTATTTTAGAGTGTGTGAGCAGAGCAGTTAGTGTCCTCGGGTGGTCACTGACAGAAGGGTGCTCTAGGTTGCATGTTGGTTGCCTCGGCCGAGCCTGGGATGCTCCCCTGATTTCTGCAGAGCTGAGGTCTCTAGGAAGATGTTGTGCCACATGGTTCGGAGTGACAGGCTTCTGACCTGCCTCTCTCCTGCTTGGGGTCTCTGGCAGCACAACAGTACGTGCTCTGCTTCAGAACCTCATAGGCCAAGGGGAACCAGGCACGCTCTGTGTTTATATATACACCTGTAAAAGAAAGCAAATGATTTATTGGTAGTCTAATTGAACTTTTAATAAGCTAATCAAGAATGATTGTTTAGATGTTATTACAGAAAAAGACTCTGCATAGGAGGCCTTAGTAATAATAAAGGTACTGTATGCACTTAGTTCCTACACCTTTTCCTGGCATTATTCTCGTCCTTCCCCCGGCTTCTGAGGCTGATGGTGTCAGTTTGGTGTGACAGGGGTTTTACAGCAAGTGGTCAGTATTGTGACTCCTTTGCTGGGAGGAATGGGATGTTGATGACTGCTGCTTCCTTGCTGCAGGATCCACTGGGGTCCTTCTGATATGTTTGTTTTTTACCCATTTGTCCTTTCTTTCATTGCTTTGCAAGCTCCATGTTACATACAGATCCTTTTATATTAGCTAGATAATGTCTCTGCTTTGTTGTTACCTCTAAAATAGTTTTGTCCACCTGTAGCTCTGTGTTGCCGATTGATGACTTCTTCCAGCTGTGGGGTCTCCAGTGTCAGCTCTGTGCCCTATTATTCTTCATACCATGTCTGTTCTGTCACATCCCATATTTCTACTTTGAGATAACACCACGTAAAACAAAGCTTCCGGCACATCAAGAAGAGTTCAGTCCGGGCAAGCCTGACAAGCCTCTAGTCCTGAGGCCTTGCAAACTCAGTTCAATGCTTATGGCCTGTCGCTAGCAATGGCAACAGGGTACTGTGGGGTAACAAAGAGACTGGTGAGCAGCTGCAGCTTGCTGGGGGAGGTGGGAAACACTAACAGAAGCAGAACAACATTTTTCTTGTTTTGCTTTCCCTTCACGAGCAGCTAGAGGGGAGTGAAGCTTCATCAGAACCTCCTAAGCCTGGGATGTAGATATAAAGATGTGTTAAGGGAAGCAGTCTGGGCTGGAGTTGTTTTCAGTCAGGTGCTTCCTGTGTGCTTTGCTAGGATCAGAGCTCACACTTGGCAGTGATCTTGGTTCATGAGAAAAATATTGAAAATGGTGAAAAAGAAGCTTTGTAGGTAATGCTTCTTAGCTGCTCTTTGGGATGGCAAAACTGCCTGTTTGAGCTGCGAGCATTGGGGATGTTGCTTATGTCCGTTTTTCTTCATTTACTTTAGAGAACTACTAGCAGGAGTCCTAATGCGAGCAAAAAGCAGTCTTACTCGTTCCTCTCTCTATACAGGTATCACATCATGGTATTAGAAAGTCTTGATTAACTCATCAGGGTAACAGAATTTGAAAGAATCCCCCTTGATGTTTCCACTTGAGTCACTGCTGTCTGACGTTCACTGCAGTGCCCTGCAGTAGTCCAGTCCCTGAGAATGCTCCTATAGTAGGGAACATCTGCAGCTGCTGGCAGGAAGGGCTGTCTTTGAAGAAGGCAATTTCCCTAAATGTGCATCTTCTGGTCCCCTGTAGTCTCTACAGAGTAGTCCAGGGTCCCGATACATCCCCTGCTTTTCCTCACATAGGCTCCCAGGAGTGATGTTGTACAAGGACTTGCCTATAAGTATCTTTAAAGAATCTGTGCTGTAAGTAGGAACCAGTACTTCCAACCTAAGGGTCAGGGGAATGCAGTGGACACAGCTTCCACTGGCTGAAGTGCATCTTGCTTTCTTGTCACTGTACTGCCCTGTAGAAGACAACTCCCTTAAGCACAGCTCAGAAGTGTTTTGCTTACATTTAAGTAGCCTCGAGAAGCAGGCTGAAGGCAGAGCAGAAGATATCAAATCAATTACTGTTCTTAGCTAACTTGCTGACTCCTCTATGTGCTTTGATTACAGTTTGCAAAGCTTAGTTCTGTGCCTGAACATAGACAAGCTTCAGTCTGCTTGAGTGGCTCACATGCTGCTGCGTGCTGTTTCCATAGCACCTGCCAAATCTGTGCTAGGCAGTCCATAAAGAAACTCGTTGAGCAGATGACGTGCATTCAGGGGTGAGGAGCATCAGGACTAGTACCAGCCTAGTCCGTGTGGTGGGGAAGGAGCCTTATTTAAATATTGAGTTTCCTATTGCCAGATGTCACTGCCTTGGCAGAAGAAAAAGAGGCCATTTTACTGCAACATGCTTTGCTTGTAGCCTTGAGCTCTTAAAAGCACCATTACTGCTGTGTGTTTAATCTCCTTGACGAGCTGCTTGCAGTGATGTGCTCCAGAACTTTTTTTGAGGGACTTTGATTTGAGTGAAAGAATTGTCCTACAGTGGATTCCTTTTTTCCCTCTTTTCCCAGGACCGATCTGGTGTCTGCCTGACAGGTCTTTGTTTTTCCTTTTAGTCTGGATTGTGACAGCCCTTTGTGTCCACTGCCTGGGCAGACTCTTCAGGTGCTGCACAGCTGTAAGTGCCCCAACTAGGTAGCATGTGGGCCCTTGGGCAAGGGATGCGTCCTGGATGTGTCCAGCCATGGTATCCAGAACGTTGCCATGTGGTCTGCCACCAACTCCAGAGTCACCTGAAGGAGCAGAAGTTACTGCAGAGGATCCCTAAGAGATAACTGTGTGGACATCTGAAGAAGGCCAGGTGGAATGGCAAGCTGGGGTTGTGCTGCTGCCTGACAAGCAGTTGCTCATCTCTGATGTTCTTGCTGAGCACAGCATGGGTCTGGCTCTCTACTTCCCACAGGTCTTGGGCCACATTTAAACCACAGCATGGTATCTTCCCCACCAGTTCCCACTCCAGGGTGTGTGGGGATCTCAGCCCTAAGCTTGGGCTGGGAACACACCTCCTAAACCCGAGTGAAGGATAGGGGTGGAATCCTGTGCTACATAGGAAGTTGGCTTTTAATTTTGGTAGCTTAACTGCTAAAAACTCTACTGCAACTTCTAACTGGCTACTGTGTTGTATGATTAAAGTGTGGTAATTTGGAAAGAAGGGAAGGCTTTAAAGCTTTACTGTTCTTTTCTCCAATAAATCAGTCGTTAACTGCATTAAAGGTGTGTTCTGGACACCCACTTTAAATCTTCTCACCTGAAGACTCTGAGGAAGGAATAAACAGTTGCTGCTACCATTTTAATAAGCTTCTAGGAATCGGTCTTAAATACTAGCCTTTTCTGAAATACATTTGCATTCCTTAATGGACTTCTAGTAACTGCTGAGGTACAGCAGTGAGACTTGTCTGTATCTTGTGAACTGCTACTTGAGCTTTGTGTACTGACCTTGATGCTCTGCCAGGACTGCAGTTTGGTCTAAGTAACAGTCCTTTCTGGGTTCGCTGCCTTCCTAGAAACATGTTAGCACTTGATCTAGCAGCAAGAGTGTGGACACAAAGCAGGTAGAAGGAAACTTCTTAGTAAAATGCAGTGGTTGAATGTCTCTTTTTTGAATAAGATCTTGATTTCTAGATGTGAACAAGTCCAGCTTCCCTGCCCTTCATGTTAATCTTTAAATAGACAACTGGTTTTTTTCTTCTCTGGAGGAATCTCTTGAGTATTTAATGTTAGGGGCAGAATTCAGTCTTGGACTGCATGGTCTCCAACACTTAATTTGTTCAGAGAAACACGCCTACTGCAAGTGCATCCTTGATTACTCAGTTCCAGGAACCACTGCTACAGTTCAGTATAAACTTGTTTGCTTGTGTTTCCCATCAAGGGAGGAAAAGGCCAGAAGGCCACTGGGCATGTGAGAGCAGCCAGCGAGACGCTGTGTGTGCTGCAGGGTGCTGCTTCCTGTGCAGTGCTGCACAGGCTGTCCAGCAGTTCCTCGCGCAGGTGGTACAGAGCCCTTCTGTGCAGGAGAGAGAGCTACACGTGGCTTTGCTGCAGGGCCTGTGGGGATACTCGTTCAGTGTGTTTCCCCACCAGTCGTGGCTGTGAGGACTTGGTTTTAGCAGCCCTGCAGGAAAGGTGGCTGGTGTTCCGAGAGAACGGCTGGGACGGCAGGCGAGCCTTTTGCTGAATGCACCTTCTTGGGTGCACTGCCTAAAACACCAGCTTCTGAGCTGCAGGTTGTTCACAGTATGAAGTGTATAAATTGTTCCCGCAAGTTGTTCTGGGTCAGGGCAACCTTTGGTATTAATATAGGCTGGGGATGGAGGGGTTGAGAGCGGCCGCGTGGAGAGCGACGTGGGGGTACTGGTGGACGAGAAGCTGAGTATGAGCCAGCAATGTGTGCTCGCAACCCAGAAAGCCACCCGTATCCTGGGCTGCATCCAAAGAACTGTGGCCAGCAGGCTGAGGGAGGTGATTCTCCCCCTCTACTTTGTTCTTGTGAGACCCTGGCTAGAGTATTGTGTCCAGCTCTGGAGTCCTCGGCTCCTCTTGGAGTGCGTCCAGAGGAAGGCCACAAAAACAGTCATGGGGCTGGAGCATCTCTTGTATGAGGAAAGGCTGAGGGAATCTGAGTTCTTCAGCCTGGAGAAGACAAGGCTCCAGGGAGACCTCCTTGTGGCTTTCAGTACTTAAAGGATACTTACAAGAAAGGTGGGGACAGACTTTACAAGGGACTGTAGCAGTAGGACAGAGGATAATGGATTCAAACTGAAAGAGGCTAGATTCAGATTAGAGATAAGGAATAAATTTTTTATGATGAGGGTGGTCAAACACTGGAACAGGTTGCCCAGGGAGGTGATGGAAGCTCCATCCCTGGAAATATTGAAGGTCAGGTTGTATGGGGCTCTGAGCAACCCAATCTAGTTGAAGATATCTCTCCCAATTGCAGGGTGTGGGAGGATGGACTAGGTAACTTTTAAAGGTTGCTTCAAACTCAAACTTTTGCTTGTAAATCACAGGCACTGTCTGAATCTCTAATTACTAAACTTATGCCACTCTTTATGAGTATTTGGGACATCCAGCTCTGTTTTTGTGTGGATTGCAGGTGAACATCAGTGCTGTGGTTGACAAGAGCAGTAGTGGACAGGGAAGGTTAGTTTCTGCATATTTCTGAACAGTAGCAGGTGAAAACAGTTGGAATTAATGCTCTGAAGTGGAGTGGTTTTCGTTGGCTTGCTTGCCTGTTGCTGAGCAAGTTTTTGACGTGAAAGATTTTTGGAGATTGTATAAGAAGGAAAGCAACTCAAGTGGCAGTGTAATCAGAGCAGCCTGTTGAGTGCTCCTGCAGTGAGGAGGGAGTGTTTTTGGAGTATATGGCAAAAGGCAGAGCTTTACTGCAATAAATGTGCTGTCATCTTTCATTCTGTTCTAGAACGTGGGTACGTGAAGTCTTTAATACGCTTCTGTTTGTTTACAATTCAAGAGCAAACTTCACCTTCCTAAATCACAGAAATATACTTCCCTCCCACTCCAATGCAAAGTACTTAGCTATTCAGGAAGCATCTTTGGAGAAAGTGAAAATATGGAATGGGGAGGAGGGATACAGTAAGTCAAAGAAAAACCTCTTTGTACCATCATGAAGAGCTCAGAAGACCTTTGAAGCTCTTTGGGAGGGACAACCGGTAAGTCGAGGACAAAGCAGCCATCAGGTAAAAGAGCCTGCCTGTTCCAGGGCAATATCACTAGAGAGGTTTTGTTTCCTCTTCATGCAAGGTGGTGGCAGCAGCATTCCTGAGGAGTGTGATGGCTGCTTAATAATAATGTTATGTCACAGCTCCCTCGCTAAAGGGACACACCTGGGGCTTGACAGCTGGGAATAAGCAATGTGCGAGTCAGTGCTTGGATTTTCCCCTTGTCAGTATCCTGATTGAGTTGCTACCTGGCAATGCAGAACGAGAAACTGTGAACTGCATTATTACTAGCTGTTTAAGCTTTGAATTACTCTGAGTGATTTGTGCTGATGGCCAAGCTATAATGTGCCAAACCCGATGTAACAGTGACCTCCTGGGTATCAGTCAGACCAATCCTTAAGCATAAAGTTTGAAAAGTTTACCAGTCCGATCCATTAAATTCAGACTGGAGCATTACCAGTACTTAGAGTAGCTACAAATAAATGTTTTTTTTGTTGGACACTTAAAGTTGTGAAATGAGGTGTGTGATGGGTTGGCTTGTGTACTGGGGAATGATGCTAAACGTAGACTCCACTTAGCAGTGCAGAGCTTTATTCTTAGAGTTTGGAGTGATGTTCAGCTCCAGGTCAGTTATTGTGGGGAGGCAACATGTAGAAACAGTGGGGTGCAGTTCTGGATCAGCTGGTCACTAAAAGTAGTGGAGGTGTGCTTTGTTTAAAAAAACAACAATAAAACCCCCCCAAACAACCAAAGCCATGTAAAACCCAAAAAAAACCCACCTCAAACCAAGAAAACCCTATTCTCTTTTTTACCCCCCCAGCTTTTTATTTTGGGGTGAAGCTTGATTTCCTTCAAGACACATCCTTCAAACTCGACGCTATTCTTCTCTCCCCCTGTAGTTTCCATCATATCAGCTGTACCAGAATCAGGAGAAATGTCTGCCTGACTTTGTGTTCATCTAGATATGTGTTTCTACTTTTGTCCACTCTTGTTATACTTCACTAAAACAAATGGTTTAACTTGCTCTGCTTAATTTGCTATGATATGTAAGTGGGCTCCCCATTTCAAGAGGGACAGAGATCTACTGGAGAGAGTCCAGCTGAGGGCTACGAGGATGAGTGGGGGACTGGAACGCCTGCAGTATGAGGAGAGGCTGAGAGACCTGGGGCTTTTTAGTCTGGAGAAGAGAAGACTTAGAGGGGATCTAGTTAATGTGTATAAATAGGTGAGGGCTGGGTATCAGGAAGGAAGGGGCAACCTCTTCTCACTTATGCCCTGCGATAGGATATGGGGCAACGGACACAAGCTGGAGCACAGGAAGTTCCACCTCAACATGAGGAAGAACTTCTTTACTGTAAGGGTTCCAGAGCACTGGAACAGGCTCCCCAGGGAGGTTGTGGAGTCTCCTACCTTGGAGACTGTTAAGACCCGTCTGGATGTGTTCCTGTGTGACCTGCCCTAGACTAGACGGTCCTGCTCTGGCAGGGGGGTTGGACTCAATGATCTCTGGAGATCCCTTCCAACCCCTGACATTCCGTGATTCTGTGAAATGAGGAACCTGGAGATCAGCTTACGTGTTTACGAAAACCTGTGTGGAATGGACTGGTACACAACTAGACCATGCATAGATATAGGAATACTGCTTGGAAAGCTTGAGAGATTAGTACTTTCATGATCTGAGATTGGTACTTTTCTGATCTCAACCTATGTAGGTTATAAAAAAGCAAATACAGATTGCCTGTGATGTCGCCCAGAGGTGGAAAGTGAAGTCTCCTGTACAAAGTGAGACCTGATGAAAGGAGGTATGCCCAAGTTCTTCTAGGATCTGGAAATCCTTGAAAGCTTTGTCTATATCAGGGGAAATAATCTCTGGGCAAACTTTCCTGACCCTTTACTTTGCCACCTTCTGCATTTGGAGTGATTGGTGTTTTATGCCTGTCTTTTGATTTGTCTCACAGCAATATCTCTCTAGGCTAACAGTTTCGTTTAATTTACTGTCGTAGTCTGACTTGGAGTAGGAGCAAATATCTCCTAACAGGATTTACTCAGCTCAAGTAGCATTAAAAGTTATTCAAGGACGTATAAATTGGATAAAATGTCAAGAGTACTTATTAATGCAATGGGAACTGCAGTGGTCATAATACTTTGAAGGCAGATGCACTATCTACATTATATTAGGAAAAATATGACAGTCATTGCAGTTAGTTTGTTAGTGAATTGATCCTGGTGCTTTGCATGCACAGTTGTAGGATTCTCCCTCTTAAATGAGATTAAGGGCAGTGCAGAAATATTCAAGCCCAACATCTTGAGTTTGACTAGTATGCAGCCCTGGTGGAATGTAGGTCAAGGTCTCTTTGCTAGTGACAGCCATTGCTCCAAACCAGTTTGGAAGCACTGCAGGAATTGGGGCTGCCCAGCTGAGCATGCCGTGTAGCAGTGTGGGCAAGTAGCAGCCCAATTCCATCTGGAATAGGACACTTAAAGCACTACACGGTTGGATGGGTGACTGTTAAAATGCTGAAGTGTAAACACATAGTTAATACTTTGAATCATAGAATGGTTTGGGTTGGAAGGGATGTTAAAGATCACCTAATTCCAACCCCCCTGCCATGAGCAGGGACAGCTTCCCTAGACCAGGCTGCTCAAAGCCCCAACCAACCTAGTCTTGAACACTCCCGGTGATGGAGCATCCACAGTTTTCTGGGCATCTGGTTCCAGTGTCTCACCACCCTCACGGTGAAGAACTTCCTTACATCTAATCTAAGTCTGTCCTCTTCCAGTTTGAACCCATTATCCCTTATCCTATCACTACATGCCCTTGTAAAAACTCTCTCCCCAGATTTCTTACAGGCCCCCTTCATATACTGGAAGGCTACCCTAAGGTATCCCTGGAGTCTCTTCTTCTCCAGGCTGAACAACCCCAGCTGTCTCAGCCTGTCCTTGTTGCCCTCTTCTGGACTCACTCAAACCCTTCTTGTGTTGGGGGCTCTAGAGCTGGACACATTACTAGAGGTGGGGTCTCATGAGTGTGGACCAGAAGTATGTTGTTTGATGCTGCAAAGAAAACAACACAACTTACTTTTTGTTTTCAACAGAGAGCTACTTGGTGAACTGCTGCATCTGTGCACAAGAGTACTTTATACCAGCAATCTGGTGGTGTGCCATTAGCACATATGTTAGGTCTTATTTTCTGAAGTTTCAGGGGGCTTACCAAAATTCTGGAGCGGGTGGGAAATATAGATGAATAATCATATGGGCTTGTCTTCATTATGGGCTCATCTGCTTAGGTAAGCTATGTAACTGGCTCAATGGCTATTGTTGGCTTTTAAGTACCTCACGGGCAGGCTGGTTCTCTGAAGGGTTTGTAGCGAAAAGATTTACTGTTCTAGAAGTGTGATTTGACTGGTTGGGGAAGGGGTTTCAGGGGCATGGTCTTAGGACCTGCGAGATTTCTGGGGTATATGGGATGACATATTTATTGTACGAGTGCACGTCTGCTGGCTGGGCACAGTTTTATAGTTTCATGGACATTTCACACTAGCTTCTCAGATAAGCCAAGAGCAAAAATGTTAATTAGATTTCTACACAGCTTGCTAATTAGCAGTTGCTTATGTTGGAGAAATCTTACTTCAAGTGTTGTGCAATTACACTTGTTTGATGGCATCAGTGAATCTTAAACTTGGTTAGTCAGGCCCTGAAAAGGGAAGAGACTGAACCTGGTGGTTGCCGTCATCATGTTGAATTATTAAGCAAAGAGCTTATTTTTGTTGTGGGTAACAGAATAAGGAGCCAGACTACATCAGGAGTGCAGCTTAACCATGCAGCCAGTAACTCATGTGTGCAAATTCTGGGCAAAAAATGTATGTCTTTACAGTTCTGCAGTTTCCAAGAATGTGATGTGACCGCAAGGAGCTGGGAGACTTGAGAAATACAGAAAGGTTTGTGTTTCTTGGGAGGGACTGCCTAAAAGTAACTGGTATCTAAGGAACTTGTGCGTAGCCACCTCTGTTTGGTAAGAGTGACTACTGTAAAGGCTAGATTCAGCTATAAGTGTCCAAATTAATTTCCACATAATTCTTTCCCAAGTTGTAGTAAGCTTAAAGTTGGGTTTGAGGACAAAAAGGGTAAGTTAGAAGCCTAGGTTCTTGTTTTCTTTTGTAGCTTACTGAAGTGGCTCCAGGCTAATACCAAGTACCTTCAGTTGACTTCTGATATATTGTTTAGATCTGTTTTAAGCCAGCTGATGGTGTGAGCCTGGAGGAGGGCAGTGTAGCCCAATGGAGCATTAGGCAGGATTAAAAAAAAAAAGTAAGGTATCCAGGCAACCTGGCAAAAGGTTGGCTGCCAAGCTTAGTGTGAAGGCTGCCCCTGAGCAGTGAGTGTGTGTGTAACAACAGAAGTCAGTGATGCTTCCATTAAATAGTTAGGTTGCCAGGGGTGAAAGTATCTGAATACTGCCTGCATTTAGAAAATTGAGTGGGATCTTAGGGGAGCATGGCCAATTATCTGCTGTTAGGGATGTTTGCAGTGGACTTGTCAAAACAGCCTTCTCCTGTTGGTATAAGATGGAGCTTTCTGTACTTCTGTCTCCTGACAGTGAACAGTGTTAGCAGTGCTTCTAACAACTTGCAGTTCCTGTTGGTGAGTGTGCATCCTTGGCAGGAGCCCACCTGCAGATTACTGTCCTCGGGCCTCTTCTGGGTGACTTGTACGACAGTGCTAAAAATAACTATGTCCTGAGCACAGAAGTGACTTTCCCAGTGCTTTTGAAGGGCAAGCTAAGATCTCTAGCTGAACTGACACATGTTTGGAAGCTTTTGTGACAGCTTTTATTTGAATTGAGGAGCTGTGCTAGGAGAAACTGAGAGCAAGCACTAGGCAAAGTTGCTGAAGGAATAAAGAAAGGGGCACTTCCTTTTGAGGAAGGAATTCAAAGACTTAGCTTCAGCCTATTTTCTCTGGTCTCTGTTTAATTGATAGATTAAAGGGTAAGAGGAGACCATCCTTCTATAAGGTAGCTTGAGCATCATGACACTGATAGCTAATTTGTCCAGTTCAAGTTTTTCTCTGCATATGAGTGAACTCTTGCGGCTGCAGAAGCATACATTTGCTTCCCTCCTGGGGAGAGGGAGGTCAGGGAGAAGTGGATGGCTTTCTAAAGCATATTTGCCAAAAGCTTCTTCTGTGTTAGAGGTCTGGAATCACATGTCTGGCCCAAGAAGTTGCTTGCTTATTCAGCTTGCAAGGAAAATATAAGTCAATCATTTTTATGTAAATATTTGGACTTGTGCAAAGCATTTGACACTGTCCTGCGTAACATCCTTGTCTCTAAATTGAAGAGGGTTTGGATTTGATAAAGGGATCACTCAGAGAATAAAGAATTGACTGGATGGTCACACTTGGAGTTGTGGTCAATGGCTTGATGTCCAAGTGGAGACCACTGATGGTTAGTGGTTTTCCTCAGGGGTTGGTTTTAGGACAGGTGCTGTTTAACCTCTTTGTCAGTGACATGGACAGTAGGATTGAGTGCACCCTCACTTTTGTGAAGTGCTGTGGGCTGAGACTTTGGTTTAAGATAAGAGCAATACTAGCAACTCCATAATCCTTAACTGTAACACTCAGAAGAAGTATTTGTGTTGCAGAGTGGTACATCTTGGGAGAACACTGATCCTTCTAAGAGGGTTTTGTTTGGATTTGGTTAGTTTGAGTAAGTGAAGGCAGCATTTAGACTTGAGAAAATGCTGGGGAAGATATTTCTGTGCAAAGAGCCATACTGGGCAATGCTGCTGCATCAGGGAGAGCTAGTCCAGAGAAAGCACGGAGGGAGGCTGGAGTATTGAGATTAGTATGGTGGTGTTGAGCTGGGCTCTGATAAAGACAGCAAGTGTCAAGATGGTGAAGCCAGAGCCTGCTGACCATTGCTGGCAGGGCTGCAGAAGCCTGGGCTGGTGCTGCTCAGCAGCTGCTGTTGCTGTACGGTGCCGTGCTGTCATCCACATGTCTCGGGGGCTGAGGGACCTGTCTGCAGTTAAAGGGAGGGGTGAGAGCACAGTCTGGAAGTAGAAACACAAATGTAATAATTTAAGGCCTGGTCAGTGTTTGGGCTTCTGTCCTATTGCTTCACAGCATCCTTCTCTCTTAGTGCAGTTTTAAGGGCTTGGTTTGGGTGCTGAAAGGCTTTACTCACCTGTGAACTGGTAAGACTTTGAAGATCAAACTGATGCTCAAGAACCTAGATCGGCTTACGATCTTAAGTAGCTTTATAGCTCTTAAAATGACTTATGCCGTATAAAACTCAGTTGGACTAGAAGAGGAGCCTGACTTGCTACCTGGTTGGGATCTACCTGGGAAAGATGGGGCAGGGGAAGAGCTGGCTGGAAGTCTTTATCCCAGCTGCAATTACTGGAAGGCCTCCACTCAGTCTTGCCTGCTAGCAGACTGCAGAAGATGCAAATTCAAACCAGGTATAGGCTGAACAGGCAGTTGAATCTTAACAGTCAGCCTTGAAGTAGGAGATTGAATCTTCTTGCTATGACTTCAAAACAGGAAGGGCAACAAATTCTTCTCCTCATCTTCCTCTTTTGTTTGCTGAATGAAGTGCTGGACTTATCCTGGGCTTGCCAGAAATACGGGCTGTGGTGCACAAGTTTGGCATCTCTGTGCTTTAACAGGACGCAAAAGCAGGATGTCCGAGATAGTGAAGGTGCCTGTGCAGCAGCAGAGCTCTAATTTGATTAGGCATAGATTTTGTGGATTGGTTATTTAGGTAGCTTCATTCAAAGTATTGTTTGGTTATTGACCTCGGGTAGCCTCTGTGTTCTTCCAATCTAAGGCATCAGTGGTAACCTTTCAGTTTAGAATTTAACTCTTTGTATGAAACGCTACTGAATATGCAGCTTAGTTTCTTCAAAGACCAGGTTTGGTATTCAGTCGTATGTGAGCTCGGTTTGCTTTCTTTAGGGAAAGAAGGATATGACTTTTTCATGTATAAACAAACTGTTCTACTAGACCTATATGTGGGAAAAGCAGCTTCTCTGCAACACTACCATAACATCTTATCCTTGCCTAGCTACCAACTAGGTAGAAGAGCTTTAATACTCTATTGCCTTTCTTAAATTGCTGCTAGAGCCTTGGGCTAAGGTGGAAGCTGCAGACCTGGGTAGCGGGTGGTATCTGAAGAAGGAATGATGGCTGGGACTAGGCAGGCAAGTAATCTGGTTAGCAGTGTTTGTTCAGACTTAACAGCTTTTCTAGCTGTGCAGGAAGTTCCCTCCCATATGATTCATGCCGTGCACTGTCTGTGCTGACTGTTAATGCTAAATAGTTACCTGGGAAAGCTTTAAGCACACTCTGTAACCTTAAAAAAGATGACAACATGATTCATGGTGGTAGTTGTGATGGTGCTGTCTTGGTGAGGCTTGCTGAGCCTTCCTGAGCCACTCTGTGACATTCAGTTGAACTTGTCAGTAATTGCTTCAAGCATCCTTGACAGAAATTGTCTACCTTCATGCCAAGCTCTCAAACACTAGCTTCTAAAATGGCATAGATTTGGCTTGAATACCAACCTTTTAGTTATCCTGAGTTAAGGGCAAATGAGTACTTGTTCTGGAGCAGCAAAGTCTTCAGTTTTTATCTCTTGGCATAGTGAGCAAAACCCCACTGCTACTTGTCTCTGGAGCAGGTGCATCCTTGGGCTGCAGGATCTCCTCAGGTACTGGCTTGCAGCTGATATGTGCAGTAAGAGCCAAATAGCAACTGCATTTGCTGTGCAGGGCAAAGAGACTTGAGCGTGCACAGTAACTACTGTAAGCCATGTAACAGGAGTCTAAACTCAAGCCTCAGCTCTAAAATGTGTCTTGCACTGGGGGGGCAGGGAACATCTAGCAGGGTATGGCTCTACAGCCTTGCGCCAGCTGCATGTGCTGTGCCTTACTGTGAAGACTGAGGAGGTGGAAGGCCACGCAGTGGGCTGTTTTGGTCATAGGAGAGTCCCTGAGAAAGGCCTGATACTGAGCCTGTTTTCATAGTGTAGAGAAGTCATTCCTGGCATTGCCTGACGGTGTTCAGACTGCTGAGAGCTGTTAAACTTGTCAGAAACCTTCACGCTGCAGCACAAAACCTTTCTGGTTCTGTGGCTGCTGTCTGTCATCCCCATCCTGCTTTGTTTCCTTGGGGCCATCACTTTAATTTTGAAAGTCCCTTGGAGAGGAATTAATTCCTCCTCCAAACGCCCCACACTAACAGCTCACAGGGCCTGTCTTCCTCAGACCACTTTGAGTGGTGCAGGGTCAGTGCTGCCTTGCTCAGCCCTCAGTTCCTGGGCATGCTAAGGAGCTACTGGGGAAGAGGCAGACAAACTGACCGTCAGGGCTGGCAGGAGAATACTTGTCTTCCCTGGCTGAAGTGGATGAGTTAGGGGTGACAGATAGCCTAGAAGTTGTCCTACAGCAGGTGTGGAAGGGTAGACTACTATATTGGCTTGTACTTCAGGGTGAAGACCATCAAACTTCCCCAGGCGGATGAAGAAGCAGCTTGTTTGGCAAGACAGCTTCCTTCATCACCAGGTAGGATGTGTAGCTGAGAATGAGTGAGGAGTGATGCTCCCATGAACTCCTGCAGGTAATAGAGCAGGAGGCTGATGTGTTTAGGCAGCTGGTTTGGGAGGTGCTATAGCAACCCAGCTGTATGGTCACTAGAACCTAGAAGGTAGTTTAAAGTAGGGCATGCTTGCATGTCCCTCCCTTGGCAGTGATCTTAGGACAGTACTATTACAAAGAACTAGAAAATTGTCTTGGGTGACTTCTAGGCTCCTTCTCAGGCTGTGGATAAGCCAGGGCAAAAGCAGATTTCAGCTTCTCATGTGGAGGCTCAGATTTGTAACTCGGTAAACCTTCCCTGCAAGCCAAAGGTATGTTCTGGCCGTGGGTAGTGGCCTGTGCTTGTCTCTCCGACTAAACTGAAGAGGTGCTGGAGAGTTTGGCCCATACACACTTACATCTGTAGCAGTGACAGGCCAGATCAGTGGTCTTAGACTGGCAATCCAGATGTCTCTAGGGGCATGAAACTAACTTTTTCACAATAAAGGTGCAGGAGGAGTATCAATTTTTTATTTGAATAGATGGTATGGGGTAAAACTGAACGTGGAGTTTCCTGTAAATGACAAGGATGTGTTGACTCCAGTAAATGCTCTTGGCCAGGATATAGTATTCCTGATTGTTAGCAGGGATGAACAGATCTTCATGTGTTCTTTTTCCTAACATAGCAACATTCAGTTGTTACAGCTTGCTAGCACCGGCTGGTGTTACACTGAGTGGTTATTAGGGGTTGGGAAAAAATCCTAGGGGGTAGCCTCAACTTCACTCTCGTTTTCTGTCTGGAGAGCGAGGTAGAAAAGACACAGATCTTCCAGTGTTCCACATCTGGTAGCTTGTCATGTTGCCTAATCCAATTAGTCCAACTAGTGCCTCAGCCTTTAGTGGAGAGGGCAGTCCCTGTCTGCCCACTTACACAAGGGAAGGCTGCAGAGCAGCATCGGTAGCTGTTCTGTCGGTGTGCTTGGGTAACAGAGTATGGTATTACTGTAGCTGCGCTGTAGTTCTCTCCTGTCTCTGGGTACTTTAACTAGAACCTGTGACCAGAGTTTTGACCTTTGTCATGTGAACTTTGCAGTATTTCTGGCAGATCCCACAGATAGGTGTCAGAAATGCAGAGGGGCATTATATTTTCTTTTCTTCTTGGGGTTTGGAAAATAGCAGAGACCTGTGTTTCAGGCTCCAACACTCTCATTGTTATGAGCCTGCAGGTGGTCTGCACCAGAAGCCAATGTAGGTCTGCAGCCTCCAGGAACTGGTCTTTAATTAGCTGGAAGGTCTGTTCCTGTGCCCACTGACTGCAGTGGAAACTTGAGAATAAAGTGAACTGCTTCTGGTATCTCCAGGGAATACGTCTCCCAGGCTTGACTGGGCTATGCTGCAAGGCTCCTTCACTTCTACAGCTTTGAGCAGGGGCTGGTGCGATGACTCTGATCGGCTCTGTCTTAAAGCAGCACTCCTGTGGTGGGAGGAAAGATTATCTTCCATTTGAGCATAATCCTCCATGGGTAGGCTGCAGAGAAGAGCCCAGGTGAAGGTGTGAGGTTACTCAGCTGTGAGGGTGATCTACACTGCTAGTAAGCTTCAGTTTTCAGTGAAAGAAGCTGGCATTGAAAGGAAAAAAAAAAGGCAGTGAAGTGCTGCAAAACTGCACGAATGCCTCTTTTAGCTAAGAAGCTTCTGCTTCCCAGGGATAACTCTTACACCCCCAGCATGAAATCAGGCGGTTTATGTAAGCTGATCTTTCTTTATGGTATATGTGTCAAAACATAAATGCATTTCATCAGGAGGATGCATTCCAGTGTTGCCAGTTCCTGGCATAACCGACTGCTCTAAACGACGTAGGCTGAAGCACCAAGGACGTAGGGCAGTGCATATCAATCTTTTTAAAAACAAAACTAACAAACCAACCTCACCTCATACCCAGATACATTTAGCCTCATGGGCAAAAATTATAATGCACATTAGAATATTTATGAAAAAAATGAGGTGGTACAGCCTTCAGAGACGAGTGCCGCTTTCTCCCGCAGTGTGGTAGGTACCTGGGCAGCAGAGACTCAGTTCTGGCTACTAGTTATTACACTGGTGGAAGCAGCTGAAGAAATAGTTACGCATGCAGAATTTTCCATTAATCAGAGAAAAAAGTCCTACACAGATGGTATGTAGGGTAGATTACGGCTAGTAATCCTTTTGTGTCCTAGAAGATTAAGGATATCCTGGTGTAGCTGCAGTCAGATGACCTTTTTTTATTTAAATGGTAGAAAATTCTTGATGTGACTCTGCAGAGGACCAAGGCACTCCCAGGAGCCGAGAGCTGTGCACTGTGGATGTTTGTTAAAGGAACGGTCTGTTTAAGTCCAGCCCCAGTTATAAATTGACAGGAACTTAGCTCTGTGCCATGTAAACAGCAGCAGCTACAAGCTGGCCAGGCGATGCCTGGCTGCGCGGCTCTGTCGGCTCTAACAGGGGCAGGAGCTGGATGCTAGGAGGAGGCACAGCGAGCGTGGAGCGAAGGAGCAGGGGGGTTCTGAGGAGGCGAGGAGGATGAGCGCCGCGGCGGGAGCGGAGGATGGCTGCGCGCTCGGAGCCTCCTGGCATGGAGCTCTGTGAGGATTACAAATCCCCCTTCGATTTCAACACTGGAGTGAACAGGAACTACCTTTACCTGTCGCCTAGCATAAACCTTTCTCCACCCGGATCACCTACACTGGCAAAGTCTGGTAACTTCCTTCTCTTCCTTTTTCAAAACCTCTACATGAAAACCTTAGTCATTAGTATTTGTAAAAAGGGACTTCTCAGATTAAGAATCCATAAAATTTGTCTGAAATGCAGGTGTACATGAAGGTCAAAGTTGACCTGCTGTTGGCTCTGGTAGTTTATTAGTTTTGGTGTATCATACAAGTAATAGCTCATGTGCTGTGCATTTACCAGCTTTACCTTATTTGTTATTTCCTAATTCAGTAGAAAGACAGCTTGAGGGGAAAATGAAGTGAGCAAAAAAATTAGGAACACAAGGGCAACTTCTGCAAGATTGAAGTAATTTGCCTAATTTGACTATTAGCTTTTTTGGGGGGGAGGTAGGTTTGTATACCAAGTTTGACTTCAGAGCTCTGGATAGTCTACCATCTGCTTTTGCCTTGGTGCTGAAAATATCACCGATTACTGAAAATATCACCGATTAATGAAAAATCCTTCTAACACCTTTACCCTGCTGCATTTTAGCATTTAAAATGCTGCAAATATTATGCCTGCAGACACTAACCATAGTCACACTGCCCTGAGGCAGCAGCTGTTGCGCGCTGTGCTCAGCAGTATCCATTTGGTGCTTAACCCTACCAGTTTCAAGGTGGTAGCCAGTTGTGCAGAACACCAACACCTGCCTCCCAAAACATCCTAGTCTGGTTTTAACACCTTTCCATTCCATTCGGTTCTACTGGACGCCATCTTTCAGAGTAATTAAAAATATAGAAAGCTTAGCTTCACACTTCAGGTGTGACAAAGCAAAGTTACAAAGGTGGTGACTTTTTTATTGATGGGCTTCTTCTTTAAAATCTTAGAGAATTATGCATCCCTTGGGGAGCGTCTGTGAACTAAACCAGAGATGAGCTAGGGGCCTCTGGCAGCTGTGATAGGCTTTCAATTCTGCAGTGATTAACTTCTACCTCTTCCAGAGGAGGAGGAGTAGTCCTTTGTATCTGGTGGTGATGCATCAACATAAGCACCAAACTTTTCTGGGCTTTTATTTCTTTTACATTCACTTTGAATGAATATATGATTAGTGTTTGGGAGAAGCCCAAGAACTTTCTCCTCAAGTTGAATAAATATGTCTTGCTTTGGCTTTTTCATTGAGATAAATGGGAAGCACTTAAATTTGATCTTATATATTGCAAAAGAAATATCCTCTGTAGTACTGTACATTACTCAGATGCTGGAATGATTTTATAATCTTGTAACAGCTTGTTCTCCTGCACTCTAATAAAGTGCCATTTTTCTTTAGCTTTGCTAACCGTCTAGTTGTAGCCAAAATGTTCGTTCTTGATGTTTGACAGAAGAATATGTCCATCTAAAGATAAAGATCTGTGAAGGCTAACTCTCCCCTGCCCCAAAAGCTGCTCATCTGAAATGACCACAACTTCCTTAAACTGCTAATCTCTGAATTCAGGCCAGAAAGAGGTAGGAGGTTCTGGTCAAAAAAGAACATGAACTTGGGTTGAAACCAACCAAAGCAAACCCTGAACCAGAAAACCTGAGCATAAATTGAGTGACTAATGCTTTGGGTACTCCGGCAGAATAATGGGAGCTTAAGTGCTGTTTCCCTGACGTGGCCTGTGGAGTCCTATCAACTAAGTTGTTCATGTCTTTATTTGGTTCATTTAAGTAGATCTGATAAACTGCTCGAATAACATGTTAATCTTAGAAATACAGACACCTGAACTGACCTTACAACTAGGTAACTTTTTCCCAGTATTAGACAAGTCTTCGCAATTTTTTTTTTCCAAACGGAGTTTTTATTCTGAGACATGAAATGCTCAGCTGAACTTTGTTACAGCCATCAGAGCACCACATGACTGAATTTTAAGCCCTCTGCAACGCTAAAGATGCAAGATAACTAATGTGGTGGAAGGTGAAAAATTGGAAGCAAATAACAGTTCTGTTGGCGAACACAGAAGACCACAAGTGAGAAATGCTCTCTTAATAACAGTCTGAGCTGAAGTATTTCCATCTGTTGGCTGACTGCTATTTCCCCGATTCCTTACCCTGCACCCCACAAAAATATCCAAGGTGGGCTGTGCACCTTTCCTTACGAAGCGTGCTCAAAGCCAGGGTCTTACTGTCTGTCAGCCCTAGTTTACGAGGTATTGAGTCGTGGCCATACCTTTCTGGAGATCTGTGGGTTGTGATCTGTGTAGGCAGCTGTTTCTGGGCTGGCTGCCTAGCACAGCCTTCACACAGCACAGATGAACCGTGTCCTGCAAGCCTTGGGAGCAAACTGAGGAACGGGGGCAAAGGGCGCAGAGAGGTGAACAGTAACCGGATGGGAGAGGAGGTGACGGAATAAAGACTGGTGGGAAGATGCTTTCTTTAGCTCCATTTGAAGTATGCAAAAGTATATAAATGGAAAGGGGGGTCAGGGGTGAGGAGAGGAAGGTGTGATTGGATGTACAGGGTGAGGCATGGAGGACTCCAAGTAGCAGTGATGTCCTGTTTTACTAAAAGATCTAGAAATGCGAAGGGGAGATTATTCCCTTGCTTCTTAGTGTTGTGTTTTAAGTTCAATGTAGGCAACAAGCAGCACAAACTCCCTTAAAACACTACTTTTTCCTAAGAGAAGGTACCTTCCCTAAACAGAAGCTATTGCTGTGTGAGACAATCCAGCATGTTTTCCTGCTGCTGGATTCATTTGATCTATTTTTGGTGAGATAATCCAGATGACCTTTCATACCCAGATTGAGCAGATTTTCAGCTGGATGTGCTAATGCTCTTGGAGTCAGCGTCATCTTTGGTACTTCCAAACTTTCTGAAATGGCTTTTGCAACAGCCAGCTCTGTAGTCTCTGAGGGGCCTGCAGATGGAGAACAAGGTCAGGCATTGGAGGCTTGAGTACTGAGGGTCAAAGGGTGTCAGGGGAAAATGCGTTTAAATTGTTAGCTTTCCTTCATTATAAGTATGTGTAATTAATAGGATAAATAGCTGTTTGATAAAAAGATACTACATTCTTAACCACTGGATGTTGAGAAAAGGAAATAAATTGATGTATAAAAATTTTCTGATTGTGAGACATGAGCTGTAATTTTTTTTTTTTTCTTGGTGCTGTAGTGCTGTGCTTTGGATTGGGCATTAGACTTGGAATGTTTTTCTGCCCTAGATTTATGCCAGAAAATAGTGTATTGGGAAACCTGTAGGAACTACATTATGCTTGTGTAGCAGACAGACATAAATCTCTGGAAAAACGTGGTATGTATGTAATAAATAAATGCAGAATGGGGTTTCAGTTCCTTTCTGTATGCCTCTTTTCAGTGTGTTCCATGGTAGCTTCCCTGTTATAAATGTTCTGCCCATGCAGCTGTGTGTGCTTCTAGAGGACAAGTGCACAAATACAGAAGTACACAAATACATGCAGAAAACATACTGTTTTGGAAATCATTTGTGAAATTGAGCTTTACCCGACTCTGGTAACCTGATCAAGAACAAGGCCTCGTCTTTTCTTAGACCTGACAGCTGCTAGGAGCGTCTTAGAGTACTGACAACTACTTACAGGCTCACAGAATTCTTTTTCCTCTGACTTTTCAGTGGATTGGGACATAGCTATTTGATGTCAAGCTTCACAATGAAATCGTGGTGGTGCTCTCATTGCACGTTAATGAGTTTTTTGACTCCTGGAGCAAATTGTAGTGTGGAGTGCCATCAGAAGATGGAAATGAGGATGGAATTTTATCTGGTGAATTACTATAATGACTAGTAAGGCAACACTCAACTTACCTGAACTACATATTATATACATCCACATACTCTCTCTTTACAAACAAAACAATCTTCCCCCTCCCTTCTATTTTAAGATTATTTCCTTTCTTTTTTATCATCTATAAAGCTCTTTTACCTCTTGAATAGAAAATTAGTTCTGGGAGTCCACAACCTAACAGTTGTGTCTCATGTATTCTCTCTGCAGACTGGTCTCTTTGCAAATGGAACAGGATTGCTTAATTCTGGCAAGCTGTATGTTTGTGTGTCAGCTACAAAGACTCAAAATGAAAAATCTTTTGCTGGAAAACGTTTGTTGCAGTAAAAGGTGTCTAAAGTGATCTTGCTGCAAGCACTATGGACTAAGAATAAATGAACCTTTAAAGTGAGCGTATCATAGTAATACAAATAATACTGTTCTTCCTGTCCCTTAAGCTGTGAAGGTGAAAGTTGAGGAAGACCATAGGGTTGTTTGGGATTCATACAGAGGAGTTTGGCAGAGTTTTGGTTTCTGGATCTGGAAGGGGTGAGAAGCAGCAGTGTGAGTGGATTCACATTCTTCTCGGTCCTTTCTCAGCACTCCATGGCTTTGTCTGAAGTTCTTGAACTCCTTCTCCAGGCTTCTCATCTGTCTTAAATATGTAGGTGCAAAACAGCATCTTACTTCTAGTTCCATGGTATGTGTCACTTTCTAGCCACAGTGGCCTCAGTTACTAGGGGCAGAGAGGCTGAGCAGGGTGTGGGAGAAGAGTTCATACTTGCAGTGCAACCCTTTTCTTCCTTTTTGCTGAGCTTGCTTGTTGCCATGACTGCTCCTAGTGAGACAGGTGGTTTTTAAGCTGATCCAGAGAGTGGTGAGGGAGGGAGCCTCTGCATTGGTCTTGAACACCTTCAGTGCTTCCAGAGCTTCTGTGCCACATGGAGAGAGCACGGAGGGCAGGGGTTGTGTAGAAACCACTGGTTGGGACATAGTGTTCTGTGCCTTGGTTTCTATCAGAGTAGTGGGATGTGTTGCTCTCGACATGTTTCCAGTCACCTGTTACAGCAGCAGTTGCAATTATATTGAACTTTAATACAACTTCATGGAACAGAACAGCTGGTAAAAAAGCCTCTGGTTTCCTGCACACCATAGTACTTGGAGTGTGACTTTGGTGTCCTCTCATCAGTTTTGTTTTTGCACTGGCACAAAAGGGCTGTATATGAACGTTAGCTGCTATCTGGCACACACGTGATGATCTGACTTATGATGATTTATTCACCTCAAGGGCTGCTGAGAAGTGACTCTATACCTGAGGTTGGAGAGGATGCTGCTGCTACAGTTGGTATGGAAGAAACACTCTCAGAAGAAGAACAGGATGAGCTAAGGAAAGAGCTTGCTAAGGTAAATGTCTTGCAAATAACTCTTAAACTGGTTTTGAGAATGAAAATCTGAGATCATGCTGTCTTTGAACATACAGTTAATGCTTTGCACATTTATTCTGAGAGTGTCTAAAGCTGGGTATGGCACTCCTGTGTATTGTGGGGAGGGAAGGGAAACATGTCAAGGAGAAAAGAATAGTTAGTTCTAGCTATGGGGAATTAAGCTACAAATGCTGTGCATATGGATCTTAAAGCAAGGTGCATAAATGCCTAACCTTTTTTTTTTCCTTAAGTGAGAAGGGGTTAATTAGGCTGTCAGAGAGAACATGGTTAGAAGCCAGAACTAAGTATTGTCTCAACTGACATGGAGTAACTAAACCTATTGTTTTTCTGAAGGATTCTTCATAGTAATATCCGAGTAGACACTGTTTTGCTAATGTCTAACCATGTAACTGCTCTTGTCCATAGTTCATATGGAAGATTTTTTTTAAGAGACAGTTAAAGTGGCACTCTTCAAAGGACACTCAAGTATTCAAGCCTGATACATGTATCTCAAAGTTGTCAAAGTCAAGCTTTATTGAGTTACCAGTCTTTTTTTGTTTTGTAGTTCTATTTGACTTTAGGACCCTAATAAAAGACATCAACTTAAGCCTAAGGTTGGCAAACGAAGGTTAGCTGTGAAATAAGCACATTAAATACAGTCTTGGTTTTGGTAGTCCCGAGTATTATTTCATACCAGTCCTATCAGCTGAGGATGGTGAAGAAAATCTGGTCCTGCTAGGGTAGGTGACACTGAACTTCAGACAGTATCCAAAACAAAGGTGTATTGAAGACACCGGTAGGAGCCTCGAAGGAGCTTAGGTGAGTGGGCAGCCTGATACTCCATAAAGTAGGTCCAGTCTGGATGAAGAAGTAGGGTTGGATGTATGCCTCACCTTTGCACAATTGGCCTTGGTGCTTCTGTCACATCTATATATCCTACGGAATGGCATCATAAAACTGTTTTGACATTTGTGATCATGATTTCGTCATGCCTCTGAGAGAGGTTTAAGTGACCATCTGTGCAAAGAAGGAAGTATAAAACTAATACAGTTCTCTAGTTGCTGAACAGCTGCTGTGTTTTTGTTGTTATGGGCTGGGGTTTTTTTCATTGTTGTTTTGGTGGTTTTTTTTTGTTGTTTTTTTCTTTTTAAACTGCTCAATCTGTCACCATTTCCACTCCTGCTCCAAGGGAAGGCACTCCTGTGGCTGAATCCAGCTTGCAGTTGCTGGCTTAAGCCACAAAAGAGCCTTTCTGTTCAAGCAAGGAGAGAAAACTTGTGTATGGATCAGACATGGTCTGAGCTTCCTGATGTGGCAGGAGAATACAGGCTTGGCAGTTGTCCCAGGTTTGACTAATCTTCAAGCTTCATATAGACTAACGTTGTCTAAAGGTAATGATCTCTAACTGTACAGTTTTATTTACACACTTCCTTGTGCATGTTCCAGTAACAGAGCTAGCAGCACGTAGCTTACTTTCTTACTAGCTTGTGATGTAGAATACGGTGGATTTCCATTTTAGTTTTCAGAAACAACTGTGAAGCAATGTTAAAAACTGTGTTAGCCCTCCCATTACTGATGCCTAGTAGATGTTTTAATAAATACATGGCTAAATGGCTGAGTATATCACTTGTTAACACTCATCAACTCTGCTGCCACAGGTGGAAGAGGAAATCCAGACGCTCTCACAAGTGCTAGCTGCCAAAGAGAAGCATCTAGCAGAGATCAAGAGGAAGCTGGGAATTAACTCGCTGCAGGAACTAAGGCAGAACATTACCAAAAGCTGGCAAGATGTTACATCAACCACAGCGTATGTACCAGTTCATGGTGCTTGTCTCAGCTGTTGAGGTGAAAACCATGTAGTTCATGCCACATCTAAACTCTCCGTTCTTGTATAATGAGATGAGTGTAGATAACACAAAGCTAAGTTGCACTAAAACTTACCTGGATTAATCATCATAGATTTCTTTAAAGAAGGCCACTGTTACCCATATCATTTCATGCAAAATAAGAATGATTGACCATAATACGGGCAATTCTAATATACTTTTTGACTGACATATCTGAGATTCTGTTACTGAGATACCAAGGTGTCCTAAGTCCAACAGAATATCCTTTTCCAGCCTGAAAAATTGTTGTAAGCCGAGCTCATGGAGGAAGAGTTCAAAGTCACAGTTAATGTTCTTGCCAAACACCAAACATAACTGTTAGTTTATGGTATACAGGGAACTGCCTTCTGCAATGAATGACTACACAGAATGCAAGAGGATGTACCTCAGGGTTGCCATGAAGAAGATCAGAGGGCTGGAACACCTCTCATATGAGGACAGGCTGAGAGAGTTCGTGATGTTCAGCCTGGAGAAGCAGAGGCTCCAGGGACACCTTATTGTGGCCTTCCAGTCTCTGAAAGGGGCCTACAAGACAGCTGGGCCGGGACTTTTTGTAGGGGCTTGTAGTGATAGGACAGGCGGTAATGGATTCAAACTGGAAGATGGTAGATTGAGATTAGGTGTAAGGAAAAAGCTCTTCCTTATGAGGGTGGTGAGACACTGGAACAGGTTGCCCAGGGGAAGCTGTGGATGCTCCATCACTGGATGTGTTCAAGACTAGGTTGGGCAGGGCTTTGAGCTAGTGGGAGTTGTCCCTGCCCATGGCAGTCGGGGTTAGAACTAGATGATCTTTGAAGGTCCTTCCAACCTAAACCATTCTATGAGTGAAACTTGTTATTGTGAAGTTCATTAACAAAACCATTTGGCTGTAAGATTTTAGACACTAGGCATAAAAACAGACCTCTGTTCTTTTTCAATGTGTGTGCATAGTGTTGTTCTCTTGGGGTTTTCTGTGGTGGGATATTTTTTTGCTGTGATTTCTTTTAATCCTACAATAGCAGAGAGCATCTCTTCTGGATAAGGGGTAGCAGATGCATGCTGTTGAACCTCATCTGAAGTCTGAGGTGGCCGAGATACTGTAGCCAGAAGGGAATGCAGTGGCTCAAAATAATCTCTTAAGTTGTTTTTCCATTTGACCCCAAAGCTGAAATATACCTTTATGTTTCATAGAAATTTATGGACACTAAAAGTTTCCTTATGTAGTCTAGTAAAATAACTACAGACTTAATTTTGTTTCAACACAGGTACAAGAAAACATCAGAAACCCTATCTCAGGCTAGTCAGAAAGCTTCTGCTGCTTTTTCATCTGTTGGTTCAGTCATAACCAAGAAGTTTGAAGATGTCAGGTAAATTTCTTTAGCTGTTCCAAGTAGTTGCATTTTTGATTTAAGCAGTTCACTGAATTAAATTTACGCTGTTAGTGTATGTAGCACTTCTAAAAGTTAATCTATCAAGAACCCTCAGCATCTGTTTTAGGAGAGCTGAGCAACTTGCTGCAAAATGTGCTTGTATGTCCTCACTGATGCAGAAGAGTTCTGTGGTGTATATTTTATATATGCAAGAGAAGCAGTGTATGCTGTTACCTCCACTGCTGCTGGTATGTTTCTGGTAGGGTTGCAGGTGGCATTTTCTGCCTGCCTCTGTAGTGCACATGGCATTGTCAGTTCTGTTCTCTGACTTTCTCAGCTTGTGGAATACTACATTTAAATGATGTCTTTCACTGTTTGTGGTTTGGTCTTGTTTTGTTTCTGTTGTGTGTGTTTTTTAGTGATTTTTTTTTTTTTTGGTCTTGTGTCTGGATTCCTTTCAGGTCTGTTTTATTTCTTTGTAAGCTGTTCTACCTCATAGCAGTGGCTTGATTTTATTATGTTTTTAATGGACAATTGGCACTTTTAAATTCTTAAATGGGTAAGTTCAGTGATCGTTTTTAGCACTATTGTGAGCTGCATGGAAAACTCTTCCTTGGATGCAGTCCAGTCATATGCTTAGCTTACAATTCTTTGATTACATAATTTTTACTACTGGAACATACAGCTCCTCATTTCTGCTTGTAATTTGTTGTGACTAGTGGATCCAACTTATTTTT
The DNA here is from genome assembly GCF_000691845.1 of Merops nubicus. Lineage (NCBI taxonomy): Eukaryota > Metazoa > Chordata > Aves > Coraciiformes > Meropidae > Merops > Merops nubicus. Next base: position 31,263 of record NW_008587572.1, read on the forward strand.
CAATTATTGGATAAATAAAAATTCACACATTCTAATAGAATATTGCTGCATTGGAAAGCAGTGTAATAAAATCAGCCCTGTTTTCAAGTGCTGCCATTAACCTCTTTCTTGCTTTTTGAAATGTAGTGAGAAAACACTTTGAAGGTGCAGCTACACAGTTACATATTTTTCTTCAGATTTATCAGAACTTCCTTTCTCTTTTTAATGCTTGCTCTGGCATTGTGCAGACTACAGGCATTTTCACATTCCTTTAGGTAAGGTGGGCGCAAGGATTGTTTCTGAAACTTAAGCATGTAGTCAGACTGTCTCCTTTAAAACTTTTAAATAAGTTTGGTCTGTAAAAGGTAATTTCTTTTTTTCTCTGCTGTTAGTTAACATAAGCTCTTTTAATGTCAGGGAAGATGTTTCTTCAAGGTCCACCTGGTAAATATCCCAGAGCAGATAATTTTGAGAATACATAACCAATCAGTTTCTCTTCCTTGTAAGAAAGTAAGAAATCTGTTAAAATGATTCCACAAGTTTTTTTGTAAAGATATGGAATATGGCTTTGAGGTCAATGGCATGCAGAATTCCTCCTCCTCCTTGTCTGTACAGTGTTTGTGCCTTGACAGAGTATAAATTTTCCCTTCTTCATGTCTATTACAATGGCTGTTTAGCATTGTGACCCTAATCAAATCACTAGAGTCTAAATGTAAAATAGTTTATGCATGCTCTGTTCACAGTTTGTCCAGTTAAACGATACTTACCTTTGAGTTGATTATTTCAGCAGCTCCAGACACCGAGTCTTTTAGTCACCTTGTCTGCATTGCCTTTTATCTGCCTTGTCTAAACAAATACAATTTCCTCAAGTGTAAGAATAGCAGCCTGTCTGAAACATCTCCCCTTCAGCACTGGGAAGACAGAGGGAGCCTGGAAGATGTCTCTGTACTTGGATGCAGAGATTGACTGCTTGCTTAACAAGGTTTACCTTTCTTCCTTAAGGCTATGGTGTTGCCCCACTAGTATTAGACTATTGCCTTTGACAAGGGCAAGCACAGACTTATAGGTCTCTTCTGGCTTCAGGAATTTAATACTTCAAAAGAAGAGTGTCCTAATTACTCAGGTTAGTGGCTAGGTGGGTGTTGAGTACTCTGTCAGAAACTGGGCCACTGGGAGGAAATGTAACAGGGCCAGAGGAGTCCACACTGTTGGTGTGCTTCTTGGGGAGAATCATGGCAATGAATATTTGAGGTATTGTTACAAATTCAGGAGCAGCTAGGTTTAAAAACAAAACAAAACAAAAAGAAAAAAAAAAAGAGGGACGAGTTAGTGCCGTTCAAGATCTTAGCTACACTTAAACGGGAGATTAAAAACCTTTGAGGTCTTTTTTCTTTCCTGAGGACCAAGTTCATCTTGGCTTCAACCAATGAATTCATGTCCTGGGATTATGTGAGTACTCAAGTGATGTCTACTTTTAAGACTGCACAAATCTGAACTTTAGATTTAGACACCCAAGTTCTTTCCTGGAAATGAGACCTGATGGGCCAGATAATTACTTACTTACTTGAATAAATACCAGACATGCAGGTACATTTTTATTCCTAAACTTTCATCTGGCTGCTTCATCATGGCTTTGCTTTTCTTTTACTGTTTCAGCTTAGGGACTTCTCAGATGCAAGGGCTTAATTTCTTCTGTGTTGGACTATTTCCACATGTTCTATGCAGCAAACATCGACATGCAGGTCTTCATTCTTGCACTGCAAAGTGATTTTGGAGGTAGTTGTGGAAGGGAGTAAGGCAGTGGGTGAAGCTGTGAACTTGGAAAGTGATGGAAGAGAGGAAGAGGGAGGACTGGTGATGCAAAGCCAGTGCATTGCTTTCTGATTGTTTTCTCTGGTTTTTCTTATGCTAAAAATGCACTCTGTTCCTTTCTAGGTTGGTTGTAATCTGATATGGTCATGGACTCCTAAATAGCATAATTTATATCATCTGGAAACTTAACTATTAAAAAAAGCAAATAACTAGTGCTTATGCAGTCTTCAGCCTGTATTTTTCAGGCAGGGACTATGGCATACCTCCTTGTGCACTTTCAAAATGTGAGGCAATGTAATAGCTATAAAATTAATCACATAAAGGATAAGAAAGCTTTTAATGCAATACAAAATACATGAAAGGCTGGAGAGCAAATTATTGTGCCTTTTTGGGGTTTTTATATATATTTTTTTGTTTTGTTTAAGCTGGGGGTTTGCTTGTGAGCATTGTAGAAAGGGCTTCTCTTCTTCAAACTGCCCAACTTGATGGCCTAGTTAAGAGAGTGCTTTGATGTGGCGTTCTCTCATTTCTAAGAAGAAATACAAGTTCTTTGCTTTGTAAAGCTTGTCAAAGCTTAATTGTACTTCTTAGCACTACTTGAAGAACAGGTGATTTGATGTTAGGAAAAGATCAAATGAATTTATCTAATCCAGTTTTCCTGCAAACAAGATTATTCTGTGATAAAACTATATACTGTCATACAGTGACATTTTTCAAAATAGATACTGAGTATGTGTAAGTGTATTGTACAACAGCAAGTATATCCTTCATGAATGTACAAGTACTTCTCCTGTTAGTTCCTAGTAGTTCTTCTGATCTGTATGAGACTAAACGAAATTTCCCCAGACATCTATTAAAAGATCTGCAGTAGGCTGTTGCTTTTCAGTGTGAGCAGGTCTACAGGCTCTAAATATATGTGGAAAAGAAGGGAACTTGAATGCTCTTTTAGCCTTAAACTTACAGGGAGGCATCTGCAGAGGGAAGGGCAGTGGCAGAGCATGACTGAACAAAGAGAACTAGTTAGTATCAGCCTATTTCTGTCCTAAAACTCAGTATATAGTAAGGTCAGAACTTCTATTAATACGCATCACAGCAAGGAATATAAATTACACTCTGGAAGACCATCAGTTTCTATGTGCTCTGGAAAAGCTTGTGGAAGCCAAATTTTCTATGAAGAAATGGAGTTGAGGAAAGGGATAAACATAGCCATGTATTACTGGTGTGTGTCAGGACAGCATCTGGTCTTTGCTTATCTGATTCCCAGTGCACTGTAACTACAAACCAACACTCAGCTGTGCATCTGCCTCAATGGATCACAACCTTAAAGGAATTTTTTGTGTGTAGGATTTTCTTCTGTCCTTGTGTTCTACTGATGAGCTTTCCAAAAGAATCTCCTAAAACTCGTTCTGCAACGAACAGAGAACATTTTTGCTTCTGCGACTGTATCTGACATTGTGCTGAAGTACTAGTGGGAGTTTTGGAGGTGTATCAAATGAGAGGTTCCAATCCCAGCCGTTGTCTGGAAAGTCTTCTCTTGAAAGACGCCATAAAGCCCAGTGAAAAATTGACGTGCCAAGTATAGTTATGAAAACCTGTGATCATCTGTTTTTCTAACTTACAATTATGGTATCTGACAATAATTATTTAATGTATAAGACCGATTTGTATCAAGAATAAACAGGAATTTTCTAGAATATGGAATGAAAGTAGATGCTGGATGGTCTTGAAGTTATTTCAGAGCTCCTTAATCGATACCCAGGTGCCTTTTAGGAGTAGAAGTGTGTTGCTGCATAACAAACAGTAACTGTATAGCAACACTGTTAGGCTACAGAAATCTTCCACGAATTTCAGAAGTTTGAGACTATGACTTTCTCCCTGCCCCAGCATAAACCTGACTGTGAATACAGATTGCTGTGACTGCTCTCGCTAGCTGTTTTATATGGACGAGTTGATAATTTGTATTGATGAGACTGGAAATCTCACACTGAATTGAAATGGAAGCCTTCTGAATGCAGGAATAATTCTTTCAGTAGGAAGATTATTTAATTGATAAGACTCTTGAGTATTCATTTTTTGCTTGATGTTGTCAAAACTGTCAATGCAGCATGAGTCTCTGATTGCTCGAGAAACTTCCTGAGTAGACAGACTGTTGCAGCTAAGCAGAGTCTGTACTAACAAGCATGGCACTGGAATCTTTCTAAAAAGGAAGAAAGGTGTTGCAGCTTTTGCTCTGATGTACTTGTATGTGTGCATGGCTAAGCAATTTGAAAAAGCAAACCCAAGCAGTTCCTATGTAAGACTGTATAAGGCCGTTTGGCTGTTTACCAACAATGGTGTCCAGAAGTCAGCTCTCTAAGCCGATTTCTTCTTGGTCTATCACTTGAACTAACTTCTTGCTTTCTTTTTTCTTAATGCTGCCATTTAGTATACGCTCCATACAACATTCAATTAGCATGCCAATTATGAGGTAATGTATGCATAACACAGCGGTTGAGTTTATTTTCATATGAGGAATCAAATCAGATTGATCTTAGGTCAACTAACACAGATTTAAACAAACCCAAAAACCCCACCCAACTTTGTGATGGATTTCCTGTACTAAGATATAGGATAAAATTTGGTTTATTTCTGCTTAAGGGTGGTGTGGTTATCCCATGTTTGGAATGTAACCACATGCATTTGCCTGGTGTTTTGGAGAGAGAACTGTAACAACTTTTCCCTGTCTGTTAGAAATGTAATGTTATGAAATGATTCCAAGTTATAAAGGCAATAGCTTGGCATCTGTTTTAGTACAATGAAAGTGAGTAAAACCCACTGTTTTCATAAAAAGTCTCTTGCTGACTGGGAGTGCTTGCCTCTTCTCTCCCCTTGCCTGGCACTGTGTTCCTCTGTCTCCTGAGAGACCTCTGGTTGGATATAGATAATTACACACGTCAGCATCTGCTTTCCTAAGTGAAAGTATGCTGCTAAGTGTGGGTGACCTACACAAATACCACGCAAAGGGGGAAGGGAAGCTTAAGGCCTTTTGAGAAAACCTGCCTGTCTTCCAGTTTTATATAATTTTTTTTTTTTTTTAAGTCTTGGTCCCAGTCCACTGAAGGCAAGCATTTTCCATCCTGCATAGAGGTGGAGAAGGTGTACAAGCCTCTTGCACAAATCTGCAAATGGCAGTGACAGCCAGTTGGAGCATTAAGCCGTTCTTCTGACCCTTATAAATAATACACTGGCCCTCAGCATGGAAAACCCCAAGGTGTCCTACTCTTCATGTGCACAACTTACCGTTTGTAATCACAGCTGTCTCCAGCACCTAGAAGGGAAGGGGGAGCCTCCCTTAAATTTAACAAGTTAGCAGAAAATGCCATCAGGAACCGTGGTTTTTTTTTATTGGACATGTTAGCCTATTTAATTAAGCTAGTTTTCCTACAAGAAGTGAAAAAACTCTGATGAGCTTTCTTCAGCAATAGCAATTTCTTCTGTGCTAGCTAGAAGTGGTGACTAAATTTTCCTTTTTTTCCTTTTTTAAGCCAGAAACCTGTTTGAAATCACTGGGAATAATAAGCTAAACCTAAAATACTTGCTAGTTGTCCCTGTGATGTTGTGATGAAAGATCCTGTCACTGATCCTGGCAATATTTAGTTGTCAAAGATACAAATGATCTGCAACATGAGTGTATTTGAATTTTAGTTTTGTAGTACTTGGGGAGATTGAGATCTAAACTATTTTTAGGCTACCCTTAAAACAAGGAAAGAGCTCCAAACAAAGCTTACACTGACAATGGAAAAAGAACTGTCTGCTTGTTCTCTGATGTTTATAGACTAATGAGATCTGGTTTTAATTCTGTAATTCCTTTATTTTCCTAGAAATTCTCCGACTTTCAAATCCTTTGAGGAAAAAGTTGAAAACTTAAAGGTAAGCATTACTAAAACACCGTGGTGATTATGGAGCTGTGGATGTGGAGAAGAGACTCAAGTGGACTTTGGGAAGCCTGTTTTTTAGTTATTGGTAAACTGTTGAAGGTGCTTAAGACGACATCTTCTTAAGTACTGTGCAGATGGTTTCTCTGCCTAATGATTTGAGGATAAAAATGAGCTTCCTGCACATCTTATGGGAGGATTCATTTAACTAGAAGGTGTAACAGCTAGCTAACCTGCACAAGTAGCTAGTATAACATGCCTAGTAGTATGTATTCAAAATGGTCTACACTTCTATTTCCATGCCTTCTGAAGGACTAGTATCCTACACAGGAGAATAGCTTGAGAAGTTTCCCTCATTTCTGGCATAAAATACAAAAGGCCTTTTGCACCTTAATTTAAAATTTACTCACAAAAGCCTCAAGTGCCAGAAATAACCATTAATGGCTTTTCCAGGTGGTAAAAAAAAAAAACAAACCACAACTTGAAAATGAATACTACATGTAACTGGTACCAGATTTGATTGTTCTTGTGGGCACACTGGGTTGGATGAGAAGCATGCAAGTGGTAGCATGGGTAACTGGGTTCCCTTGAGAACTGACTGGTATTAACACTCCTGCCGTCGCATGGGGTATATAGTTCAGAGGGAAGTGAAAACGCATTACGTGGAGAAAGTAAAATAGTTGCTGTGCTCTGCTAAAGATCTCAGGAATTGCTGCGGAGGCTGAAATCTGCTCAAGGTTCTTTCTTGAACAATACAGAAGTGAGTTTTAACTCTCAATCTTCCAGGGCCTAAGTGCTTGAAAGGCTGCATGCCTGTACCTAATTTAAACTGAGGGTGCATCAACCTTCAGACTCCCTGGAATCGGGGCTGCTTCATGCTTGGTGTCTCTCGAAGTCAAAGGGAGGCTGCTATGTTCATCTGCTGGTGGTGGTTTTCCACAGTACTTAAAGTCTTGTGGACGTAGCTTAGTCCTGGAAAAGCTGCTCTGCTGAAAAGAGTTATTAAACTTACTCACTCAGAGGTGCTGCGTTTCTACAGTTAAGTGCTTGGCAAGTAACTGCAACTGTATGTTGAGGCTCTCTCTGTGTTTTAGTCTAAAGTTGGAGGAAGCAAACCTGCCGGTGGAGACTTTGGAGAAGTTCTCAACTCTGCTGCCAATGCCAGTGCCACAGAAACTATTGCAGAAGAGATGCAGGAGGAGACCCACTGAGATTCCTGCCTCTGTCCTGCTACCCACTGCCAGATGCTGCAAGCAAAAATTAAGCACACTTGTAACATTCTTTGCGCTCTTTCCACCAGATGTGCTTTTATTTAGCACATAGCTATTTTACCAGGTTAACTGATACCAAGCTTGTTTGCAAGTTTAAAATATTTTTGAAACTAAAATACATTGTTTGGGGTTTTTGTGTGGGAAGGGGAATTTTTATGCCTTTCACGCATTTAAAGGACTTATCTATAATTTGAAGGCAAACTTTAAAATATAGCAATGAGAAAAAAATCTTTTGAGAAGTTAATTATACTGTACATATACTGTGGATACATAATTTCTTTTAAATCTTTAACTACTGCTCAACTTAATCGTTATGAACGTACTGCTGCTGCCAAATTCAAGCTGGTTACTTCACTCCCTTGTGATTATTTCAGTTAAGTGTTGCCGGCTTGGGACACCAGACGAGGAGGATCACTCCCAACTAAAGAAAGGACTTCTGTTTCAGCAGGCTTTCAACAAGTCATCCATGGGAGGATGTCTTAAGAGTGTGTTCGTCATACAACAGATGTGGATAGAGTATAACATCTAAACCTTACTGATCGGTCTCTGGATTATCCACCTAGGAAAATGCTGACTGTTGCAAACAGAAGCAAGATACCTAGTAGTGCTGGTTTGATTCACTTAAAAAAACATGTATAAAAAACAAGACTGAAAATGTTAATGTGGTAAGATTACACTCTTCTGCGCTTTGGGTGAGTTGAGAATAGATTCAACTTAATACACACATGGTGGTGTCACATTTACACTGAGTAAGAAAAAGCCTGAGCAGGAAGGTGGTTCTTTTTTAGGCATCAGGATAATTGCTTCCAAATGTTAATGTTGCTTTCCCTTGTACGCAGACCATCGAAAACATCTGCTACATTTTTTTTTTTTTGTGTTAAAGGCCTTTACCATTAGGATCCCTGTTCCTGTTTAAGACCTCAGACGTCTATTTTGAGAGATGCACGGCGTCATACTGCAGCATAGCTCTCTTGCAAGATCTGTTCTCCTACATGTGGCTTTATCTGATGTATTCTTCCAATTTCTTGTATTTTGTGTGTTTCTGGCACATGATGTCAGTATGGTTACAGCTTTCGGCAAGTGTTCTTATCACCATGCTTAGAAGTGGAAACAAGTTTTGAAACGTGTGAAATCCATAAAACTTCAACCGCCACAGATGGCTGGAGGAAAAAAAGCTGGCTCCTGACAACCCTGCTAGCCTGTCTGATGTAGTGTATCTGCTTAATTACATGTGATAAGCTTAATAAAAATCTGTATGTCAGGAACGTATTGTTATGTGAATATGGAGGATTATATAGAAAAGCAAGACTTTTATTTCTGACTGAAACAGTCCCTCAAGGAGTGCTGAATAGTACTACTGCGTGAGGGGGATTCGGCATGAATGAGCAAGGCCTTCCCCAAGGAGTTGGGGCTAGGTTGACTTGTAGTGGCTCACACGGCACGAGGAGCGGGACCCGCACGGGAAGAAGGGCAGGGGGAGAGCCGAGCACCGCTCTGTCGGGTCCCGCTACCGTGGCGCCTGATCCGTGGTGCGGGGCTGCTTCCCTTACCCCTTAGCTGGGAACAGAAGGGTCACCGAGGCCAGAGCTGCGCTTGCCGGGCTGTGAAGGGAGTCGGGTGTTTCCGGGACTAA
>NW_008587573.1:0-18784 GCF_000691845.1 Merops nubicus
GAGAGCAGGGCGCCTCCCTTCCCTCTTCCCCCTTCGCCCTTCCCCTTGTCTTTCACTCCTGCTCTCTTCCAGTCCGGAAAATCGGTGCTGGCAAACTTTGTTTCGGAGAGCATCGAAGGGATTGGCAGCTACAGCCCCACGCCGGGTGGGGACGAAACCTGCTGGTATCTTGGCTGACCCAGCCCCCTGAGCTCCCGCCCGCTGGCTGTGGTGGCGTGTGGAATGACGTCCCATTGTGTATCTGCTCCTTTTCGCAGGATCCTGGAGTATGAGAACCCAAACTTGAACAGTAACAGCAAGGGAGCTGCGTGTCGATTTGAGCTGTGGGATTGCAGTGGTGATCAGAAGTATGGCAGCATCGTTGTTCCTTCCTCCAAATTACTTAATTCATAGTGGTTCTGTTTGCACAGACTATTGCAAACTCCTACTGCAGTAGGCTCTTCAGAATTAAAGCCTAAAACCTTTTTGAGATGAGGAATATTCTCACCTCTTTACATTATATTTTTCTATAGCATTCTGCTGTAAAGCATCTGATACTAGGTACTCTCTGTCATGATCCCAGCTGACACTGAGTTTTCTTTTGGGTAAGGACTGAATGCAACAGTAAAGTCCATAACTCCTAGAATAGAGTTACAGGTGCAGGGGACAGGCTCACTCCATAAATACCTTTATCTCCTTGAAGTTAATACCTGAGTATATTTCAGACAATGTGTATAGATGAGCAAGGCCTTAATTTCTCAAAGATATGGTTGAGAACTAGACAGATCCCTTTTTAGGGAAAAAGTTTAAATAAGCATATGACCCAATAGGACATTGTCAGCAAACTGTGGGACCAGCTAAGAGGTAAGTCAAAATATGTGGAATCTGTCAGGTCACTGGCAAGATTACTCAGCTTACAATAAAGAAGAAGTGCTGAAATATGTTCATGAGGAGGGAAGAAGAAAACCTGAGGAAGTTTGAGTGCACATTTGTGTTTTCCAGCTCTCAGCCTTGTGTTTTCCATGCATCTGTTTTTGAAGGTTTGAAACATGCTGGCCAGCTCTGATGAAGGACTCTCATGGTGTGATAATAGTCTTCAATCCTGAGCTGCAGGGTCACCTGAAGGAGATTGAGATGTGGTACTCCTGTTTTGTGCAGCAGCAGTCACTGCTGGACACTCAGTGTCTCCTGGTGGCACATCACAAGCCAGGCAGTGCAGAGGACACAGAAAATCTGGCCTTGGGTAAGAAGATGGAAACTCCATCTGTAACTCAGAGGTTTTTATTGCTCTGTGTCTCTTTAAAATGGTTCCTACCTTCTGGCTTGAGTTTTTTCATCTAAATCTGCCAGTCAAAGAATACTAGAGTGTGTTGCAAAACCAGAAATAATGAATTTGAAAGGTGACCTAGAAGGTGATCACTGTTCCTGTTCCACAGAAGGAAAAAGCCAGGAAGGTTTGGGTGACTTCTCTAAGGTCCCACCAGGAATTAGAACTGCCCTATTTCTTCATCACTAGTAGTTTGTTTCTTATGTTGAATTTTTTCCTTTGTTGACTGACACTTTTGAGGCATTGAAGCTTGCATTTTATCAATCAAAAGAATAGGAGCCCTTGGAAATAAAAGGAACAATCTTCCTTTTGAAATTATTAACAGGTACCTTATATACTGCAAAATTATTTGTGACTGTTTATACAAATGGGAATACACACTCCTTCTGAGCATGTTCCAGTCTTCCAAGAAATACATATTTCTTATAAGTATTCATATATTAATACATATTTAATGTAGTAGAATCATCACATAATATGAAGTAATCAAAGAATGGGATATCACTTCAATAGTAAAACAGCAATTCAGTGCTGAATTGTTTGCCTCTGCCTAACTGAATGTAAGACCAAACCCAGTACTTCTAATTTTAAAGCTTTAGAACTTTAAAAAGCTTTAAAACTTTAAAAATAATCTTTGAAGACTTTACCAAAGCACCAAGTTGTGCTGGTCTGTGTCACCAACAAGCTCTGAGGCATTTCTGGTTGATGTGTTCTCTGTTGCCTGGGGTATCAAATTCCAACAGACTTCAGTGTGAGCTCTCCCATGGTCTTGATTGTGACCATTTCTTTTGTAAAAGGAATAAAGCTAATTATTTTTTCTTTACCTTCAAAGCCCACCCACTGAACAAGCTAAAACTGATACACTCCAACTTAGAAGAAGATCCTGAAGATGTTCGGATGGAATTTATGAAGTACTTCAGAAGCATGATCACCTTAATAAATGAGAGCAGAGAGAGGGAAGAAATGTCAATTATCTCATAACAGGAAAAGAAATACTGAACAGGGAAGAAAAAGGATGATTTTGACATTGTAAGCTATACTAGCCTGTGAACAGCTCCTCACAAGGAGAATTTGCCAGCCTATAAACATCTGAACCTATAAACAAGTGCTGACATCAGAGGAATTGTGGTGCCAAAGAGATGGCTGCACACCCAGGAATTTAGGTAACTTTGGCTGTGCTTTGGTTTCATTTGGCATCAAAGGTACAGGAAGGTATTGTTTCAAATGTTAGCATGGACTAAAAGATAAAGGTATGGGTTGTCTCTTCAGAATCCCTGTCTGCAGAGGCATTACAAGAAGAAATCCTGACAGAACATGAGATTTGTGGGGTTGTGCTGAAGAACTTGAGTAAGGTGCTCATGGTTGCTGTGTTCCTGGACAAGTTATGCTTTTGGAAGTCAGCACAAACCAATTGGAATAGAGATGCAAGAAGTCTTCGTGGTTTGGAATCTGCACTTTTATGTTCCAGGTTCTCCTTTTCTTTCTCTCAGCACCTGAAGAGAGCACATTGCACAGCTATTGCCTTGGCAAGGCAGAGTCAGTTGCAGTCTTTCTCAGGGCTGTTTTTTTCTATTCCAACAAAGTAAATGATATTTGGGAAAATGTTCATGTCCCTCTGGGAGGAGAAGAATTGAAATCTCAGTGTAGTGCAACACTTTGACCTATGTCAGGAGCTCAAGTAGAGAAAACAAAGTTCTGCATTGTCCAGAGCAGGAAAAGCTGTTTCTAAACTCATATTACTGTTCCCTGTTGCATTGAAAAAGTAGTTTCATAGATAATTTGCTTTCTGATTTGTTTGGTTTCCACTCATCTCTGTTCTTGGTGTGTTCTGCTGTGGAAAACCTTTTTTTTTTGGTAACATTCAGTACTGAGGCAATAAAAACATTTTTAAAAGGGATCATTTCTGTTCTCAGAAGGAAAGTTAATTCCAGTTTTGTGAAACTCTGACCAACTGGCTTAATTTTGAGTAAGGAAAATAAATTTCAGTGATAAATTGGTAGTGCATCTCACACCAAGTAGCTCCAACAACAGATGTTTGCAAGAATTTGTCACTGATCCAAACAGCCAAAGAAATGACAAATGAGAACCAGAAGTGTGTCTCCATGCTGACAGATGGTTTGGTGTGTTTTGGAAGATAATTTCAAGGAGAGAGGGACTGGCAGCAGGAGCTGCAGGGATCCTCAAGCAGCATCCCACCTCACCTTGCACTGCAGATCATCTGAAGTGTGAGACCAGGGGCCTGGCAGAACCAGGTCTGGCCCACAGCACGACACTTCTGGGCTTCTCTTTCATGGCACTTTCATGCCAGACAGCTGCATTTGAGCTGCCTCTGCTCAGGATTTGTTAAAACAGCCTTGTCCTCACACCAGCACTGCCTTTAGTGAATATCCTTTAGAGAATGTAGGTTGTAAACCAGGAACTTCTTTAGTTCAAGACAAGAGGAGTGAGAGGTTGGGTTTTTCAGTGATCTGGGTTCATTAGTCTACTGTTTTTTTCTATTCTCATGGTTCATTCTTTTCTGAGTAATGAGTAACCTGTCCAAAAATGACAAGAAGAGATGCCTCAGAAAGCTACTCAGTTGTTTAGACATCTTTCTCCTGGCCTTCAAAGAGTGAGGCTCTCTCCAGGGCCTTGTCTGGGAAGCTTCAGTGAGAGCAGAGAGCACTTGGGGTGATGTGCTGCCACCAGCTGCTCTTAGCAGAAGCTCAGGGCTTGTCCTGGCCTCCTAAAGATGCCCACAGGTCTCAAGGCAAAAAACTGGCATTTCCTTTTCTTTTGTTAGCCCCCTTCAGTGGGATTCAGTGTGAGGGTGTAACAATGGTTGACTGTAGCAGCTCAAAACAAGTTGTTATTGTTGCTTTCAGGTAGAAGATTTGTCCCTTATTTTCATATATGCTTGAAGCAATTCTACATCATCCTGCTCAAAATCAACAAATGTATTGATGGAGTCTGGAAGCTTCTTCATCCCAGTTATGTTTTGTACCTCCCCAGGTATTATTTTCTGTGATTTTCTTTTAAATAAATAGGGCTTAAGAGGAGGTGAAAGATTGAATGAAGATCTTTGAGGGCCACAAAAATGGTCTGAGGGCTGGAACCCCTCTGCTGTGAGGCCAGGCTGAGAGAGTTTGGGTTCTGCAGCCTGGAGAAGAGAAGGCTCCATGGAGACCTTATTGTGGCCTTCTAGTACCCAAAGGGACCTACAGGAAATATGGGGACAGACTTAGCAGGACAAGGGGTGATGGTTTTAAACTAAAAGAGGGAGATTTAGGCTAGAGAGAAGGGGGAATGTTTGACACTGAGGGTGGTGAGCCCCTGGCCCAGGCTGCCCAGAGAGGAGGTCGCTGCCCCATCCCTGGAACCATCCCAGGCTGGGGCTCTGAGCAACCTGCTCTAGTTGCAGATGTCTCTGCTCACTCTGGGGGGAATGGAACTAGATGACCTTGAAAGGTCTCTTCCAACCCAAACCTGTGGGTTCTGTGATCTTAGAACAGTTCCAAGTAGTAAAACTACTGGCTACGAGTAACACAACAAAACAGAGTGAGCTAAGCTCAGACTTCAGAGAATTACCATCCCAGTTATCACTGGTTGGCTCAGGTTGGTACCAGGCACATGAATTTGTGCACACACCAGTAACCTGTGCTGCTCTTGGGTGCCTGGTGTGCCCACAGAATTTGCCACCCAAGTTCTTTTCACTGTCTGCTGGCTCCTATTCTGCCACGAAGCTGAAAGCTCCACTCGGTTCTGAGAAGAAAGAGGGGGTGGTACTGAAGGGAAAACATTAGTGAGAGGAAGGACACCAGGGGGAAAATAAAAGCAAAATAAGCAGTAAGAGAGGAAAAGAAAATGCTGGAGGTGAATAGTGGGAGGTTGGCATTTCAACATCTACATTTTATTTATCTGGCTTTGGAAACAACCAGGCTTTACATGTTTGCCATCAGTGTCATAGGGTGGTCTACTGGAGGCAGTTAAATTCACAGTCTAGAAAATTCTCTAGAAAACCAGAGAAGTTGTTTTTTTACATGCTGCCTGAGATTATTTTCCCCTTGTTGCCAGCTGTGTGGTGCTGGAGCCAATTTTTAAAAATACTGCCTTAATAAATCCATGTTTTCCCAACAGCAACATTGTGATAGGCACTGCTAAAGACTGGTGTGAAACCCACCAGGGATTTTATTTGCCATGTAAAGCAGTGTTTGGGTGATTCCAGGGTTGAAAAGTCAATGAACTCTCCTCTTCACCATCTTTAATCATGATACAAAACTTTAATCATGATCTTATTTTAAACACACAAAAAAAAGGATACAAATTGCAAGTGTCTGTATACTGCAACACGTTGTTCATTAGAGAAGAAAGATACTGCTGGACAGAACTAAAGAGAGATCCCCAGACTTGACTTGATATCATCCAGTAAGGTCATAATATGTAATAAATGTGGAACACCATTCATAAAACCTGGCCAAGGGATTAATTTCTGTGACTGCTGAAGAACAGAGTAAATGTATAGACCCATGGAGAATGAATCCTTCAGTCTGGAGGAGATGAAGTATGTGCTCAGAAGTGGCAGTCATTAGTGATTTAGGAAACAGGGTCAACAGAGGCAGCCAGTTAAAAGGGGGCAGGAGAAGGCCAGATGAAAAGGGAACTGGGAAAGTGAGGAAATGGGCCACAAATTACACAGAAGTCAGTTGGCAAGCCACAGGTTTAGCTGGGAGTAGGAACAATTTAGAAGCAGAAGATAACTGGTCTCCCTGCTGAGAGGAGACCTTCTGCTTCTCCACAGCTCCCTGACAGGAGGTTGGAGCCAGGTGGGGGTTGGTCTCTTCTCACAAGGAACAAGAGAGCATGAGAAATGGCCTTAAGTTGTGCCAGGGGAGGCCTGGGTTGGATATTAGGCAAAACTTTCTTCTCCAAAAGGGTTGTCAAACAGTGGAGCAGGCTGCCCAGGGCAGTGGTGGAGTCCCCACCCCTGGAGGGGTTTCCAAGCTGTGGAGATGTGGGGTGAGGGACACGGGGCAGTGGGGACCTGGCAGTGCTGGGTTAATGGTTGGACTTGATGATCTTGAAGGTCTCTTCCAACCTAAACAATTCCATGATTTCCTAAGAGCAACTTTGCAACAAAAGCACTCTATTTTACCCTTCCACACTGAGGACCTTACCACCATGCTTGGAAGTTTGGAAAGGCTTTTCTGATGACCTTTCCAAGAAGTAAAAGGGAAGGCAGAGAACCAGTGAAGTCTGTCAATCCCTCCAAACAAATGTAGCCTTCTCTAGGTGTCCTCAGTCCCTTAGAGTGAACAGTGAAGTCCCCTCCTCATTCTGTCAGCAGCCACGTGCCCCAAGCCCCTGCTTTGCATGACCTGTGCACAGAATGGAAGCCTCCAAGTTCCCCATCCCTATCTGTGGTTCCTCATCCATACTGGAATTCAGTGTTATTTGTTCCAGTGACCACCTTCATTGTCATGGTTTTGGGGATCTGAGGCTGGAACCAGGGGCATAGGACATTTTAAATATTAATTAATCCAAATACCCTCAGCCCCCACCATGCAGAATCCAAAGACTCCACGAGGCACCAACTGTGCAGTGAGAGAACAACCTGTTACTTAAACAGAAACTATTCAGGTGTAACATTATTTTGTCACCTGGCATTGAGTGGTGATAATCCTGACACATTAGACCACTGTATTTATGCTGTGCAGAAATTATTTCCAAATTTTTATTGCTGTATAGCTACACAAAGATTTATAGCTACAGGTGAGCTCTGCTCAAGTTCACACTCATCTCCCATGAAAGCAGCTGGAACCTCAGTGCTTTGGAACAGTTGACAAAGAATGAGCATGGCAATTTGATAGGGAGCAGGCAGAATCAGAAAAACTCTGCAGGGCTAGAAAAGCAGAATTTAAAGACTTCAGGGCCATATAGGAAGTTAAAGGCTGTGGCTGCCTCACAGGCTGGTGATTTAAGACATTTAAAGTCCCCAATTATAAAACAGAGTTTGCTCAGGTTGCCTCTCAGAAGCTGTTTTCTCACACACACAACATCCTGAAGCCAATAACTGCTTGTGATGATGAGAACAGTTCCAGGCACTGCAATCCAGATGTGTGGCTTCCAGGGCAAAACTCAGACTGGTTTACAACCAAACTTTAGGAGCAGCAGCAAAGCTGAATTAAATGACTTTACCAAAAAAATGCATCTTTCCTTTTAAGTCATATATTTTGAAAGCCAGGCCTTTGGTCTCAGTTTCTCTCAGCAGTATTGTTTGAATAGACAAAGCAACTTCTAGAAGGTATTCAGGACCTCTTAGAAGTGGATCTTCAATGACTCAATTTTTCCACAGGAGTACCTTGCTCTGGAGGTCACTTGGGAGTATTTCCTCTTACCACTTCTCCAGGGAGTTGCACTGGTGGAATACTTGAGTGCTGCAGAAAAGATTCCTCAAAAGATCAGTTTACTTTGTTGGGAAGTTGCCTTTCCCAAGATGCCAGAAACACTCCTGCAGAAACTCAGGTGGCTTTAGCCACCACTCTCCATGCCAGCACAGGCACTGTCACACTGTCAGTAAAGGACACATGATGCTGCTACTCCAAGTAGTTCACAGAATCATAGAATCATAAAGGTTGGAAAAGATCTCTAAGATCAACTCCAGCCATCACCAACACTCCCATGAGCATTAAACCATGTCCCAAAGTGCCACGTCCACATGTTTTTTGAGCCCCTCCAAGGATGGGGACTCCAGCACCTCCCTGGGCAGCCTGGGCCAAGGCCTCACCACTCTGCCAGGAGAGAAATTCTGCCTCAGATCAAATCAAAACTTCCTTGGTGCAACTTCAGCCCATTGCCTCTTGTCCTATAGCTGTTTACTTGGGAGAAGAGACCAACCCCCACCTCACTCCAGCCTCCTGTCAGGGAGTTCAGGGGGTTCATTCACAAGTACAAAGCAGACCCACTGTCAGCCCAGGTGTATATTTTTGCATTGATCCATCTTATGCTATTTACTTAGGACAAGATTCCTCCTTGAGTAGCTGATGTTTACAGAATAAATCCCTCCTAAAGGCACCTGCTTAGAGCTGGCTGAGAATTCATGCTCAGAAACTAGTTCTCTTTACAAGTCTGTTATCTGGAAACCTCCTACTGCCATGGACCTGGCTCTTGTGCAAATTGTGTGAGAAGTGTTTGGGGTTTTATTTTTTTCACTCTAGCAACATAGGGAGAGAGGACACATGCTTGATTTCTGCAAATATACCTCAAAGACAGAAAATGGACTGTATTGACTTGGACATACAAGTCCCTGACACAAACTTAAATATAAAGCACTCTCTTATCATCTGATCCTGTTGCTTATTCTCCCTCCCACCCCTCCTTGAATTTTAGGAGGAAATAATTGGACCTTGAATACAAGGTGACTTTCTTTAAGCTCTTTCCTTTTGTCCTCTGAAAGAGACAAAAAGTAGGAGAAACCTAATATTGAGGCTCACATTCTGATGCTGTATAGTCTAAATGTAAAGACAGCTTTGGCACAATAATACATGTGAACAAGCTAGTCATTAATAGCTCTACTCTGGAAATTTAGGGTTTCTAGCAAACAGGGTGGGAAAATCCTACCTGCTTTCAGAGCAGTCCTTAATTAATAGTTTGTTACAGGGTGTCACTAGACCTGATCCTTGTAGTCCCTCTCTTATTTCTTTTTTATTCATGTAGGTGATTTTTACTGATGTAGGTGTTTCCTACAGAGGTGACAGTGAACCAGAACATCAGCTCCAAACTTCTTTAAAACTTTGAGAAGCTTGGATTCTGATTCATACCCAGCTGGAGGTCAGCTAGTTTCTTTACTAGTTCCATGAAATCTCTCTGAATCCTGCTAGCATGTCTCTGAGAATTTTCTCAGAGGGAATAACAGACCAGGGTACAACCCTCCATTGCTATGTTACTGTTCCATGACTTGCAGACCAAAGCATTTATTGTGGTTTGGCAGCAACCACCCATTTCTAAAACCCTGGGACTGCATTGTTCTTTCCTTGTCCAAAATTGGCTTTAGTACCTACGAGCACAGATTGCAGGGTTCATCTTTTTAGGAAGGCTCTTCAGGCTTTCTAGACTGCTGGGGTCACCTCTCACAGCAAGACCACTTTAGGAGGAGTCAAACCTAAGCTGGCTGTGAAGATCAGGCCTTCAAAGAAGCAAAAGTTCTGTCCTGCAATGAGTATTCCAGGATTTTTATTCTGACCTAAGGTCCATGGTAATATTCCAGAAACTGAGCAACCCATTGCCAGGCCCATAATAACTCTGAATCATTAAATAAAGATACATCTTAGGGAAATACTGTTAAGGCCCCAAAATTGTTTTGCTGTGTTTGGAATTCTAACAATGGTAGGCAGCTTTGACTGGAACTCCTGATGATACCAAGAATTTGCAATCTTGCTTATCTATGACTAAGATAATGAGCCTGGGACCTAAACAGAGCTCCTAAGAGGCCCCTCTTCTGCTCAGAATGGTGTATCTGTACTTTTAAAGCAGATCATTTAAAGTAACAGCTAATGAAAACTCCATCTGCTTTCCATTGAGCAAACACTTGCCTTTTTTTCCCTTTTTTTTTCCCCTAAAGTTGCATGAAGCTTTGCAGCATACAGTGCTAACACCTTCACAACATAACAGGACACAGTTCCTCTGTCCAGGGAAGTTAAATATTGGGTGTATCTGGATCTGGTAACCTAAAGCTGAACTTTTGGATCTTTAACAGACCTGCACAGGTCTGAGTCTGCAGACCATAAAGGGTTATTTTACAAAGCATTAGCAATAAAAGCTAAAACTTGCTGATCCATGCTCTCCTCTCTGCTTGGCTAAATGGGAATTTCTCTGTCCTGTTCTGACACAGGGTCTATGACACAAAGTTGGGCAGCTGTGATCCCTACAGATGCTCCTACAGTCTAATATATAACATAAACCCACAGAAGCCAAACAGATACACATGCAGTTTCTGTTACTAAATAATTAATTTGCCAGTTCCAGAAAAAAATAGTAGTGTTAGATAAACATTTCATGGTAAGTGCTGTTGGAGCCCAGTTTCCAACAGACTTGTGTCTTCAGGATTTACCCAAGTGTAGATTTTCTAGCTTAGAGGGGTCTTCCTTAGTCTCTGTACAGACCTGGCTATCTATAGTAAAGAATTTCCTGGAATTTCATAACTTTGAGACTTCTCTCATTCTTTCAGATGTGGCTGAAAATGGACAATGCCTTAAGAAGGGTGAGAGAAACAAGCTGACACACAGGTAGGCAGGATATTCTTACAGCCAGGCTAACAGTCAGAGTATGAAGGTGGAATAACGTGGCAAAGAGATCACTAACAGCTCTTCTCTGCAGCTCCTGTTAGGCTCTTGAGTCTCCATCAGATTCCCTTTTTCCCTAACACCCAGACACCACTGGCCAATCTCCATCATCCTGCCAGTTAACAAAGACTTGGAAGACTTTGGCCTAAGTTCCAGGCTGTGTCTGGATTCCTTTTGTCCATCCTGAGAGGAGTCAGACAATGGGAAAGGTCCCTCCCAGTGCTCATCTGCCAGGCACAGGGGAGATTGCTGGTGGTGGCTGCCTGCCACCCCCACCCCTGCAGAGAGATGGGCTGAGCCTCAGAGGAGGAAGGTGACCAGTGTGGAAGAGGAGTTTAGCTAAGAATTTAAAGGAGGCTTCTGCAGCCAGTGTCCAAGCACAGCTGCTGAGCATGGGGACATGGGTCACTTGGGAACACAGACACTGGTTCCAGCTGACAGGGTCTCCTGGAGGAAAAGCTCCACAGCAAGAACAACCACAGTCCTCAGATCTGGGGTTTAAATTTCCATTGCCATCTTTCCTGAGACCTTTCACAGATTCAAGGGCTTCAGATTCAAGGGCTTCATCTGCCACTAAGAAATATAATGAAGAAATCTGGCTGCTTTCCAGCAGAAGATGAGTGAGCCCTCATCTCTAGCTCTTGTTCTGTTTCTACATGACAGCTCCTCTTTAACCAAGACCAGATGCCACCTTTACACTGGCAGAAGCCAAGCTGAACACATCAAATTCTGTCTGATCTTCCTCTTACCTTCTTGTCTTTACTTCTACCTCTTGAATTATTGCCCTCCCTCTTCATGCTTTTAATTTTAAAATTAATGGTTAGTTTCCATTAAGCAAACTAACCTTGAAGAAGATCAAAAAGGTGGTGAGAGAGACTTCCAGAGTTGTCTTAGAGGACTGTTCTCAGGATGTAAACAGAAAATTGGATAGTTGTAATTCTTCTTTACTTTTCATAATCAAAAATGTATCGAGGAGGTTTGAAAGGAGAAACTGTGGTTTCTTCAAAAACTTTTTCCTGATATCCTGCTGATATTTTGTAATAAGCCATAGAGCCATTTCTTCATTTAGAGGAATAAAAAGTTACATTTCCAATGTAAAAAACAAGAAGAGAAAAATGAATAAAATCAAGACAGCCTTTTCTTGTCCCTGAGAAGGACATGAAAGAAAAGTTAGCTTGGCTGCAGGGACAGAACCTTGACCCTCCTCATGAAACTTGAAGATTACAGCTTCCCAGATCAGGCCCCAAGAAACCCCTGTCAAACCCATGAAGCCTTGACTGGACATCATCAATATTTGAAAGATCAACGTGGAAGGAACAGGGGAAGACTTCAGACCTCTTATTTAGTACAAACAAGCTAAACTGGCTATGATTTCCTCACTTTTTTTTTGAGCAAACACACAAAGAAGGAAACTGGGAGGATAGGAGGGACAACAAGGAGGAAAGAGCATATTTAGGTTAGCACAGTCTGTATGAAAAAGATTGGGAACCAGGCTCACTGCAGAAGCAGAAGACTGGACTCAACAACCCAAAAGGTCATTTTCAGTTCTAGGTTCCTTCTTGCTTTCCAAACCAGAACTGGTGAGGTGTAATTCTAAAGTAAAACCAATGTGTTCTCTCCCTCCACTTGCCTGGGCAAACCTCTAAGTTAAAATGCATGTCACCTCTTTCCCAGGCTCCAGCAAGGACAGTAAAAAAGGAAAAAATCTCTTGTGTGGCCCATAACAACTATAAATTAATTATGTTTTAATATTCATTCAATGAGGCAAAAAAAGCTCCATGTATTTTGTACAACTTCACAAATAAAGCATCTCTTGTATGGCTGATCACAAATAAAACAACAGAATCAAGCAGGTAATATAAAAGGAGAAAATATTTAAGATTTGATTCTTATCTTTTATTTTTGTAAGAAAATGATTTGTGTTCATGTTTGTTTACGTGGGTTGCCCCCAAATAACTTTGGGACTGATTCATAATTCCCACTCACATTTTACATACTTGAGATATTTAATTCCTGGAAGTTTTGTGAAAGTAGAAGGCCAAATAAAGAAGACAGATTATTCATCTCTCACTGAAGAAATGGGGTAAAATGAACTCATGTGCCATTACCCACATCCGAAACACAATCCAAGATATAAATCCATAGGAAGAAAAGATTTCCCTGTTTGCAGAACTACTTGTATGGAATGAGATCACAGAGTGATAACAGCAGTATAACAGAATCTGAAACTGAAGCAGCACTGAACAAATATTTTGGAATCAAGTCAGCAACCACATCTGCTTCAACAGGACCAGAGCCTCCTGTGGCAGGAGCTTATTGGAGACCCTGTCTTGCAGTTTTTGCTTATAACTTCCCAGCATGAATAATCAATATTACAAAATAAAGTAGTTTCTTTCACAGACTGTCCAGAATGGAGAAACTGGGCCAGACATTCCAGATCCTGAAGAAATTGGTGGCTGTGGAGCTATGGATTTGTACCAGCAAAACATCTGGCACAAAATAACACTGAACGTGAAAAACTTGTTTCTGTTTCCTCTTACCATTGGCATGAGGCAAGAATAACTCCACTGAAGTTTGCTTGATATATCGAGCCTGAAAACAAGATAAAATAGAAGAAAATCAGCCCTTTAAACACAGCAAGTCATCTGAAAGAAACTGAACTCAAAATATTTCCTCAATAGCACAAAATGTTACATTGTGAGACGTTTCCCTTGGCTACTAGGTGTGAAACAGCTGCTTCACAATACTGTGAGTACAACTTAGGAATTCCCATTGGATGCTCTTTCACAGCTTTGCTGACAGCTCCAGGCATCAGAGCCTCTACACAGGTAAATTTTGGCAATTCACAAAACCACTCATCTGAAAATCACCCCAGGGGTGGAGCCAAGGGTCCTGAGTCCCAGGAATTGTAATGGGAGATCTGTGAGCTCAGCTGAAACACTTCCTGAAGGGAAAGTTCATGTCAAACACCTCTAAATTAGTGCTCCACATGCATCAGCCCTTGATTTGCCTCTTCTGGCTGAGTGATTGAAGTGAAAACCCCTGAGCCTGCCCTTCCTCACCCTGCCCAGCAGTGGTATGTGGCTGGGAAGACATGGGCTGTGGATCTCTTAGGTGTGGGCAGTTGCAGCTGTCGTATGGCAGCAGTTGTACATGACATCTCTCATTTCCCCTTCTCTCTCCAAATCTGCAGGAGTTTTTCTCAGGCATGAAGCCAGACTGGCAGTGGGATCTGTCAGTGCTGAGCAGTGGGATGTCACTCACTGCCCCTGGATGTACCCACACTATGGGGGGAAGAGACATCTTACACAGACAAAAACCCTCCAACAGACACATCAGGCAGTAGCTTCCCTAAGCCTTTGGATAACTGCTTTTCTTTCTCCACCACCTTGAAGACAGATAAAAACCCTTTCAGGGAGCTCTTAAGTCAGTGTTGCCATTTTGATTCCACCCATGCCAAAGTGCTGTTTATACTCTTTCTGTTCAACTAATTGCCAAGCCCAAACAAAGGGACTTTATTGGCAATAAACCATTATCTATTTGCTCTAGAAAGAAGGAAGGAAGAGGGAGCATGCAAAGCTGGAACAAAGCACAGACCCAGAGCAGGTCCAAAGACTTACAGATGCTGATTTGATCCCAAGATTCAATACCAGATGTTCTATTCAGACAACTTCAACAGAGCTCCATAGAACATGAAATGCTTCTCATGTTTTCAGTGTTCAAATCACACCATCTGGGCACTTCTGCTACAGGGCACAAACAAAACACAGCTTAATATTAGTCAAAGAAGTTGGGTTCTGCTCTGCAAGCTCAGTATAAAACCAGTAAGAGCTAACACATGTTAAGTTGTCCCTGGGAACACTGAACACAACAGAGAAGCTGTCTTGGATTACAGCATTTCTGAATGATGCCAGCCCAAAGTCTGGTTTTAGGGAGGATATATTAGCAGTTGTGCTAAACTGGGGCACTCTGCATCTTTGATTAATAAATAGCCTGTTCATAATATACCAAACATTCCTGTTTCCTTGTTTACTTAGAGTTTCCATAGATTTTTGCACAACTTCTAGTCCGTGGAAAAGTTGCATGAGTTTTCTCAGACATCTATTTGAGTGTCAGTTCTTTGCAGATAATACTGATTTTTGCCTGTGCCCATTTTTAGCCTCATGGACTCCTTGTTCTTCTAGCAGTTCCTTCTCTCTAGTCCACCAAAAGCCTGTAGCTTTATGTAATAAGAAGACGTATTACTTATTGCTTCCATGCAACATCTTCTTCCAAATAATTTTCCTTCCTGAAATCCAGGCCTACCTACATCTGCCAAGCAACAGAAGGCTGTTGAGACTGGGCAGTGGCAGCTGAAGTCACTCCTCCCTTATCCTCTGAGCTGCCAGTCCAACTTTCTAGCCTCTTTTTGGTGATTCCACTCCTCAAAGGGAAAGGATACAGGATAAGGACCTGGTCCAGTTATCTCTCTCCAACGTAGCTCCTTCCCTTCATAGTTTTAATTTCTTTTTATTAGCTCCATATATCGCCCCCTCCACTTCCACCTGATGTATTTTTTGCTCCCTCAGTTGTCAAGAACTCCACCTCAGAACGCAGCTCCTCTTTAAAAGATGGGATCTACCAGGTTGTTTCATGTCTTCCTGAAAGTCTGACAACTTTTCCCTTAGAAGTTCCTTCTAGAAGTGCCTGTAGCCTCCTCTTTTTAGTTAGATCCCCACGCACCCTACCAGGTGCCGCTGGACCATGAGCTGGGCGCAGTTCCCTTCTTATCGAGGCCACCGAATTTTGTGTGTTTACTCCGATGAGACACTGGATGGTGCTCTTTGCACCTTCATGCCAGCAAAACCACTTTCAAATCACTCCCTCTTGTGAGAATTGCCAAAATTCTCCGGGGTCTGATGCTGTTACATGTCTAAGCCTCTAAAACCTGTGGGAAGAGCATGTTTTGACTACACAGAGTGCAGCTGAAGCTGCAGTGGAAGAAGCTCAGCTAGATAAGGACAAGTGACAAATAAAATGTCACTTCCTATTACACACTAATCCACCAAGTAGGGGCTTTCCCATTCCTCCTCAAATATTTTATTTGCTAATTGGTTCCTTATCAATGTTGCCCATGGCAACAAGAGAGATGTCAGTGGCATCAAGTGAGCTGCATGACATTATGTCTGCTTGGAAACCTAACTCGGGTTGGGCATGGAAGAGATGAGCTGAAGGAGGTTAACAAGGTAATGTGAAACCTCCTGTGGTCTCAGGGAAGGGTGAAAGAGTAAGGCAGGAGAGCCTACCTCAGCAGCAAGCATGTTTGAGAGAATCAAACCAAGGGTCTACAGAAAATGAGTTCATCTCATCTTTTCACCTGCTAAGAAATACTCCTTTTACAACAGGCGTTTGGCTTCAGCTGTTTTTCAAAGGTCAGAGGCATTTTTATATTTTTAAAGGTGTGATGAATAAGCAGAGGAAATAAATGCACTTTATGGCAAAAAAAAAAAGCTACAGAGAGCTAGGAGATACATACTCAGGTGTTTTTTTTCTTCCCCCCCACTGTTCTGACTTTTGTGTATCCCCAGGAAAATCAGGTTGTGTCCCTGGTCTTAGATTTCCAGCCTGTAAAGCTGAGAGAATTCTTTCTCTTCTGGCTCTCCTAAAAAGGCTCTTTCTCCAGTGAAAAGTGACACACAAGCACAAAATGAAGCTGCATCTGAAGGACTCAGCTCTGGAAAGGACACTCTAATAAAATAAAGGGGCAAATAAAGAGGGTGAAACAGGGAAAACAGGGAAGAAATAGATTCCTAAGGATGGGACAGAATCGATGAGAAGCATTTGG
Source organism: Merops nubicus (assembly GCF_000691845.1). NCBI lineage: Eukaryota > Metazoa > Chordata > Aves > Coraciiformes > Meropidae > Merops > Merops nubicus. The sequence continues at coordinate 16,448 of NW_008587573.1, forward strand.
ACCAGCTGGGTGTACCCACTGACCTAAGATGTGGGATTTAAGCTTGTACTAACAAGTATTTGGAGTGGTTCACCTCTGGTCATGCAGGCATAGGCAGAGCTCCAGGAAAGGCTCAGGATCACTGAAGAGTCCCACCTCAAAGGCCTCTAGCTATGCTTTTGGTGCTTCCAGCAATCCCACCTGGATTAAACTGTTCAGAAGGGTGGGCTCAGCCAGCTGAAGGGTTTCCAAAGATGTGATGAGCCTCTGAAATCCTGTGGCATCTTTTCAGCTGCCTGGTCTGTCGTTCACACAAAGACTGCTCAGTCTTCTTGGGTATCATGTTCTACTAAACATCTCCAGAGACAGTTCTGAAAGGGACAGACTGAGAGTTAACAGTCAGATTAATAAAACCTCCAAAATGAGCACTGCTGTTGAAGTTTTAACATGGAAATCTTTTGGCTTCACCATTAAATATGACACACAAGGGACAATGAATTTCCTCATAATGCTCCCTTCTTCCCTTGGCAAGGGGACATTGCAATCTTGAGAATTTACAGGATATCTGATCTGCTTGTGCCTCAGAGGAAGAAAATGGGATAAATGACCCAATCCTGCAGATCTGACCTGATTAGGGGCATGGTTTAGTGGTGACTGGGAGGTGCTGAGTTCACAGTTGGGCGTGATGATCTCAAAGGTCTCTTCCATTCAGAATGATTCTATGATTCTGTGACTCACTGATGTTAATGAATGGGTTTTCCCAAGGTTAGGAAGCTGAATGCATGAGATGCTACTGCTAACATGGTCTGCTGCTCTGGAAAACACAACTACAGGCAATACTTACATGAAAAACAGGCTCAAAATGCAGGACCCTCTGTTGTTATTTTAGTTTTTTTTAAAAGAAATGTATAAACTTCTGAACAGTGTGAAAAACAAGGAGCTGTCTCTGGGATCCCATGTCCTTGCTGCTGGATCACACTGGGCTTTGCTGGGTGAGGTCTGATGAATGTTTGGTGACTGACAGGGGCCTTGCTGGTGCCTGGTCTCTCTTACAAAACCCTGCTGCAATAACAGAGCTGGCAGGAGGGACTGTGTGTGTCCACGCTTCAACTACTGCAATGAGAAATCCAGTATCCTACTGCTGAAGGAAGCTATTACATCTTTAGATTGAAGAACAACAACAAAAAAATGTATGAGCCCCTGAAGAGTTTTATTATTCCTCAGACTACTGTAAAAATCTCATTTCATGTGTGAGCTCCTTAATAAGTGCCTGTAGGTACCACAGATACCAAGGTTGATAGTATTTTACTTTCTCTTTGCAGCAGGAGTGATGCAAAAGTTTGATCCCAGACTGATCAAAACGTGTGGGAGTTTTGTCTTGACATGGACAAGCTGGAAGTAGCTGCATGGGGTTTGGGGTCCCCATGAGAACACACACCAGGAGAGTTTCAAGAGCTCAGTCCCCACAGTTAGGACAAGATTTTCAAAAGGATTTATGTGTGGAGTGCTTGTAACATCCAGCTACTTCTGAAAGAGCCTGAGCAAGAGCTAAGAAATGTGTAAATGTACTGCAAGGGATTGATATTTAGCCAGGAATTCTGTGAGCAGTCAGCAGCTCTGGGTTCTCCAAATACCCATGAAAAGAAAGCCCTACATATCTCAAGTTTGGAACACTGCAAAGTTAAGTCTTTAGCTGAAGCCTGCTTTTTACAACACCAAAGAGGGGGAAGATTTACCTCAGCTGATCAAAATGGGCAAAATGTAAAGGAATATTTTTCAAAGACTCCCTCTTGCAAGTTTTTATTGGGTTCAACTGAGCAAAAATTTAATAGGAAATGCAGAATCCTGTCCCACATTGTACTATATATTTTGACATCAAGGCCTGAAAAACTGTGCCAAGTGAGATTCAATTCAAAAGTGACATATTTTTAGGGTCTGCAAGCCATAAGGAAGGCTGGCTGTAACAGATCCTGCCCTTGACAGGACGTGGGTTTCTTACTCTCCACTCCAGCTCTGCTTTCTGTGATTTTACATGCACTGAAAGGATGTAAATCTACTTTTTGTTGGTAAAATTTTAAAAAAAAAGTGCTGAGAGACCTTAATGCTCTCTACAGCTCCCTGACAGGAGGTTGGAGTGAAGTGGGGTTGGTCTCTTCTCCCAAGTAACCAGCCACAGGATGAAAGAAATGGGCTTAAGTTGCACCAGAGGAGGCTTAGATTGGATGTTTAGAAGAATTTCTTCCCTGGCAGAGTGGTGAGGCCTTGGCCCAGGCTGCCCAGGGAGGTGCTGGAGTCCCCAGCCCTGGAGGGGTTCAAACAACGTGCGGATGGGGCACTTTGGGGCATGGTTTAGTGGTC
>NW_008587574.1:0-27414 GCF_000691845.1 Merops nubicus
CTGGGGGCTGCTTGCGGCTTTCGCCGACCCCCTTCGCTCTTTTTGGCCCAGAAATTTGTAGCTGGTTTGTGTCTTTGCAATTGTGCAGAGAACACAGCAAACGCTTGTGGTGCAACTCAAACCTAGAAGGAATTCATGGAGAGTGCATGAGGAGAAGTCCAGCCCTGTGGCCAGCTGGCTAAGGGTGGACTGGAGAGCCCTTCTGCTCCTTCGGCGTTTAAACCCCGTTTTCCTTCCAGCATGAAATCTTGTACGAGTGGATCAATCTGCTTTATTTGGACATGGACACGCAAGCTCAAATCCAGGAGGAATTTGAGGAGCGATCAGAAATTCTCTTGAAAGATTTTCTTAAGGTGAGCCCAGTGGTTCAGTGAGGTGGGCTGCCAGAACAGGTCGGGGCTGGTGGGTACCACGTGTCACGCAGGCTGGGAAGGGCCTCGCTTGTTTAGCTGCCAACTAAAACACAGCTTCCAGTTTCACTCCCTGGAGAGGAATGGGCCAGGTGACCTCCAGAGGTCCCTTCCAACCTCTTGTGATTCTGTGGGTGGAGCCCCTCTGCCTGCCTGTACACTGAAAAAATCACAAACCTTGCCTCAACATTCTCGTTTCCTACAGGCAACCAAGCAGAAGGATGGAAACACGTGTCATCCTTGCTGCTTTCTAGCCTGGTGGAGTCCTTCCCTGTCCCTCAAGTGCTCGCAGCACTTGGGGAACTCAAACTGCATGTGAAACAAGTGACTTTTTGTCTCACTTTAAAGGCTTTGCTTCTCAAGGCTGAATTAGCCCTGGTTTAGTGGGCACCCCTAAAGTTTCTACACTGCCTTTCTTTCCTAGAAAGAGGAATACCAACTTCTGTGTGAAGCTCTGGAGAACAAAGACATCCAGTGGACGAGCCGGGGGCCTGCCAATAAAAGGTGGGGAATGACAGTGTCCTGCAGCCACTGATCAGGCCAAGCAGGAGCTGCCCCACGGACGGGGTCTTAGTTGGTTCTCCACTGCTGACACCTCTGCTGTCTTTCAGACACTATGAGGTGGCAGAGGAAGACACCCTGCCTGACACCCTGAAGAAATTCCTGCAGCTCCTGCGCTCCGAGGCCTTATTTTTACTGCTTTCCAACTTCACTGGCCTAAAGCTGCACTTCCTGGCTCCTCATGAGGATGAAGATGCTGGGGAAGAAAGAGCAGCAGACACCAGTGGGCCCAGCAGCCCCAAACCTGAGCAGGAGGAGACTGAAGAGCACGCTGACAGCATCACCCAGCAGCCAGAGCAGCCTGATGGCAGCACCCCTGGGTCACGAGGCAGCGAGACACAGAATGGTGAGTCCAGCACCAGCACCACAGAAGGACCCGAGCAGGATCCTGATGCTGAGGATCTCAGCAGCAGAATTCCTGGTGATTTTCACAGAACTAGGATTTCCCCTTGTACAGCAGCCAGCACAAACATGGGACCTGAAGTGTGTCCATCCAGGTATCCAAAATAAGCAATCATCACAAAAGAATTTGGGATAAAATCATGACTAACTTGAAGACACTGTTTCAAGCAGATTTAAGGTTGGGACTTTGCTAAGGCCAGAAGGGGGGTGTTAATTAACTGCCCAATAATCTTTTGGCAATAATTAAACTGCTTCATCTAAAGTAGATTCTGGTAGGAGACCAAACCAAAGGGAAGAAACCGAACAGAGCAGATAAAAAGATAATTGGAATTAGAACAGCAGTTCCTAAAACTAGGATGTAACCTTTAGAAAACAACTGCCAGCCTAAATAACCACATAGTTGTAGGCAGTGAGATTAATTTTGGACTCATGGATTTATTTAAAACAGTGTAATTTTTGAAAATGAGCTTGTCTTGCATTTGGTGAAGTTAAGGGATGCTGGAATAAAAGGTAATCAAAACCCAGGTTTTAGTGGAAACCCCACTGGAATGCTGACCTGGTACAGAAGCTTTGGTTTCCTGATTTGCCTCTTCAATCTGTCACGTGAAAACTCCCACGGGAGGAGAGTGTAGTTTGGGGCTGCACAGATCAAAAGCTGAGCTAGGGCCATGAGAAAAATAAAAGCTTCCCCAGATTTTTATATACCTCACGGGATGGCACGTGGAGTGAGTTCAGAGCAGTGTCCTGAAGCATCTGGTGGTTTCAGCACTTGCAGAACAGCAAGGCTGCTGGCTCATGGAAGTTTGGAGTGCTGCTGTAAATCCGGGGGGGGGGGCAAAAGGGGGAAACCAAACCAAACCAAACCAGGGAAGAAAGAAGTGGTTAAACCAAAGCCCATCACAACTTGGCCCCTTTCAAAGAGCCAACCAGGACCCCACTCATCCATGTCATCCAAAGGCCATAACTTGGAGGCATCTCTAGAAAAGAAGCTCCCGTGAGATCTGGGGGTTTACTTCGTCCTCCCTGCCCTGGGGTGGACAAGGATGGCTCCGGAGCCCCTGGGGCCGGGCCCCTTCATGCCCTGAGCTCAGCAGGTGGCACCTCCATGTTTTCCCTGGTGTTTGTCCCCTCTCCTAGGCTCAGGGACCCCCATGTGTGCGGGGGAGCTGCGGCGCTGGACCCACGGGCACTACACTCTAGTCCACGACACGCAAGCCACTGAATTTGCTCTCGACCTGCTCTTCTTCTGCGGCTCTGAAGGTCAGTGGGTGGAGCAGGGGGGTCAGGTTTGCATGAGGGAAAGACCTGGAATTCTCAGAAGCCAAAACATCCCTAGTTTTTCCCTGCAGAGAGGGGCTCTGCAGACGTCATTCCAATCCGTGCTTCTGGGAGTCCTTGCTAAAAGAGTTGGGATGGGGAGTTTGGGATCAGGAGTCTGGGATCAGCGCTGACCTCTCCCGCTGGAGCCAGGAGGTGGCGCCTGGGCTCGGGTTGTAAATCTGTGGGAAAAGGCAAACTTGGAACATTACCTTCAAGTTGTTTCCGATTTAAAGGAAAAATTGAGCAGCGGGAAGTAAACAGGGGATCATCCCGTATCCAGTGACTGTGGGGAGGGGGCTGGAAAAGTGGCATCACCAGGAAGATCCCCCTTGGACAGCACGGAACTTTCTAAGAATCTTTCTTTTCTGTTTTAAGACTGGGATCCAGAATATGGTGGCTTTACTTCCTACATCGCCAAAGGTGAAGATGAAGAGGTAAGGACCTCAGCTGCTAGCTGCAATTAAATTGTTGAGGGCAGAGAGGTTTAATTACCCTTCTTTGGCCACGCTCCAGCCCCTCAAGGTCCTTCTTGGAGAGACGGGCCCAAAACGGAGCCCAGGATTTGAGGTGCAGCCTCCCCAGTGCCCAGTCCAGGGAGATGATCCCTGCCCTGGTCCTGCTGGCCACACTGGTGCTGACCAACCCCCCCAGGTCCTTTTCCTCTGGGCACTTTCCAGCCAATCTGCCCCAGCCTGGAGCATTGCAGGGGGGCGTTGTACCACAAGGGCAGGATCCAGCCTTGGCCTGATTGATCCTCATGCCATGGATCCAGCCTGGCCAGATCCCTCTATAGAGCCTCCTACCCTCCAGCAGACCAATACTCACCCAAAGCTTGGTGTCCTGTGCAAACTGAGGGTGCCCTTGATCCCCTAGTCCGGATCATTTATAAAATATTGAAGAGAACTGGTCCCAGTTCTGAGCCCTGGTGCCACCACTGTGCTTCATGTTGAGGGGCATTAAAAGGAAAATGGCACCACGGTTCATTTCCTGGCACCAGCTCTTTGTTCTGACCAGCTTTTCTTCGTTTCTTCCTCAGAATGATCCCAAAGTCATTTTTATGAACCTAATTTCCTGCCTTACTTTTGTATCTTCCAGCTGCTGACAGTGAATCCAGAGGCCAACTGCTTGGCCTTGGTTTATAGAGACAAAGAAACGATGAAGTTTGTGAAATACATCAACCATCGCAGCTTGGCACGCCTGAAAAAGCACCCAAACAGGAGAGGATTTTGGGATTTTTCCTTTGTCTATTATGAGTGATGGTGCAGAATGACCACAGCAGCGGTGGGTGGTGGGTTTCTACCCAGGCTGAGGCCAAACGTTGCTCCTGGGGACTTGGTCACACTGTGCCCTACTGCAGGGTGGGCAGGTGACCTTCTTACCTATACCAGCAGAAGTCCAGCGTGCTCCTGAGAACGCCACAACACGTTCAGCTCTCCTCTGCTTTTAGTGCTGAGGGAATTTAGTGTATCACCTGACAGCTCTGCCACCTCCCCAGCTCTTCTCTGCTGGCAGGAGCACAGCGGGATGCGTCTCGAACCTGTCAGGGTGAAAACTGCAACTGTGCATCACCCCGAGCTGATGATGCGGTTTTATTAAAAGGAATAAAATTTAAAAAAGGAGAGGAAGGAGTCTGTTAAATGCTCCAGACGCTAGCTGGGCAAGTTGTGTTACAACACACACAAGATGTTTTCTAGGGCTTTTGCTGCATTTGTTGTAGAAATGAAGGAGCTGCCATGGGAATCAGGAGGTTCTTGGGACTTGGCAGTCAGACCCCGATGCAGACCTTTCTCCTAGAAATGTCCAAGCTAAGACGAGACCAGCTCCTGTGTATTCCACCTGGGGTGGGCTGGCAGCAGGGAGGTGGTGACTCGCCTCCTGGTTGTCCACAGGCAGTAGGAGGGTCACCAACAGCGTGGCCTCATGTCATGTTGGTTTTGTCTGGGTGCTGGAGCGGGTCCAGAGAAGGGCAACGAAGCTGGTGAGGGCTCTGGGGAACATGGCTTGTGAGGAGCGGCTGAGGGACCTGGGGTCGTTGAGCCTGGAAAAGAGGAGGCTGATGGGAAACCTTATTGCTCTCAACTCCCTGAAAGGACGTTGGAGTGAGTTGGAGGTTGGTCTCTTCTCCTGAATAACCAGCAATAGGATGAGGGGAAAGGGGCTTAATTTACACCAAGGGAGGTTTCTATTGGATCTTAGGAAGAATTTCTTCCCTGGCAGAGTGGTGAGGCATTGGTCCAGGCTGCCCAGGGAGGTGGTAGAGTTACCATCCCTGGAGGGGTTCAAAAAACATGTAGACACAGCACTTTGGGACATGGGTTAGTGGTCACGGTAGTGTTGGGTCGATGGTTGGACTTGATGATCTTACAGGTCTTCTCCAGCCTTCATGATTCTATGATCTGCTGGGTTCCTCCCTCACTTCTGTCACTGGAGATCCTCCCAGGTAGCAGATGTACAGGTCCTGTGGAGAACAGTACAAGAAACAGGGTGGTCTTGGTGCTTGGGTTGTGGCACTGAAGAGACACAGGTGTGCGTTCGTGTCCCCCAAGGCAGACAGCGCAGGCCCTGGGCTTGCGGTGAGCTGGGAGAACACTGGTGCTACTCCTCCTGCCTCTCCTGGCTTGGGAGAAGGTGGCTTTGGACTAGAGGCTGCTGCTGCTGCTCCTCTTCTGGGCCTGCTGGTGAAGTCCAGTGCAGAGGTGTGAGAGCACAGCAGAGGAGCAGTCAGCCTGGGGCGTGACCAAGCCATGTTGGGCCAGGAGTCCTCTGTACCCCTCGCAGAGCAGGATGTCCTTCAGGAAGGTAAAGGAGCAACAACCTTCAGCTGCAATCCCAGCACAGGCTTCGACCAAGGGACAACCGAAGCATGAAGCTGCTGCCATCACTCCCAACATGAAAGGTGCCCCAGGCCCTGCTGGGGCTGGAGCCAGGGACAACAGAGCCGCCTCGGAGGGATGTCTGGGGCTGTGCAGTTCCAGGGGCAGCTCAGTCCAGCACCACGAGCAGTTGCTCAGTTCCAGCCCTTCCCTCGGTGGCTGCACCGAGCTACTGTGGTGACATCTACACCATCTTGTCCACGTTCTGACCCAGCTCCCCGAGCTGGCCTCGCTGTGTGCTGCCAAGACCTTCCTGCTCAGGTTTCGTCTTCCTTTGGTACTGTTCTATGCTACTTGCAAAGATAAGGGGATGAAGCTGAGACCAAATCCTGAAGGACCCTCTCTGTGAATCATTGGTTTATGAGGCACTCGGCTGCCTGGCAGGGCAGCAGCAATTCCTGGGGAGAAGATGGTTCTTACTCCAAGCTGCTCCAGAAGAAAGACAAGCAGTGGAGCTTTTGGGAGGAAAAAAAAAAAAGACAAAATTATTTGGGTAGTTTGGAACAAAGGTGCCAGATACCACAGCTATTCACAGCACAGTAAGCCAGGCAAAGTTGGGAGTAAATTAATGAAATGAAGTTACTTCTTCTACTGCATTATGAGCCTAAGAGGGTGTTTGGTAGATCTTGGAGCACCCCTCCAGAAGACTGGGCAGGAGCTGGGCTCTGCAGCTTGCTGCTCTTCAGTAGTAAATACCACACTAGAGGGCACAGCAGCCTCTGCCTGAGCCAGCCCCCATCTGCCTGCTCATGCCCAGAACCACCCTTCAGCCTCTGGGGACCGGGGTGAAGTCATTTCAGGAGCCAAATTTGCAGTTAGCATTCAAAGATTTAAAACCCAACACGTCGCTGCTCTCCCGCCCTTCCCGTTCTGCCCCAAAAGCCAATGGCTGGCACTAAGGGTGCAGGGGAAAAGTTCCACTCACCAAAAATTCAGATGTGAGCTGCTGGGGGGAGAGGAGGGGGATTCACTGAGATCCCCGCTGCTAATGGGAGCCCTCTTGCTGGGTACAAAGCTGTGTTGACAAGTAGGTGTAGCTGCTTGCCCAGTGCTCTGATCCTTAGGGAAGGGAACATGGAATCTATACATACCCAGAGTAAGCAGGACGAGAGAAAAAGAGGACTGAGAACAGCAAGTGGAGTTGTGGAGTGTGAGCAACAGAGAACAGAAACTTCAGGCCAGGCAAGATGTCACCCAGCCCAGCTGTGTGAGGGCAGCCATCTCCCACCACCTCTGCAGCCTGGTGCTAGACACAGGTACCAGCAGCTCTTGGCGACTGAAGCACTGAGTTACACAACTTCACAACCCATTTTTCAGGGTTTGGTGGCTATCAGTTTGCCAAGTAGCTGGAAAGGGGAACAATTCAACATGGAGCAAGATAAAAGAGTGTGGCCATAGCCCAGACTGAAGAACTGGTTTTGGCAGTCATGAACAGGCAGCAAAGTTCTGACATCAGGTAGTCAGTGAATTAGGATTAATTAAGATGAGCAGCAACCCACAGGACTTGGAGAAACAGGGGCTAAAATCAGACAACCTGTTGTCAAGTGTCAGCTCCAACTGCTTTGTTTGTTTGTTGGTTTTTTTTAAACTCCAAACTGGAACTCAAACTGGGATTTTGGAAAACCTCACTGTTATATAGATCCCTCTTCAGGGGGCCCTGAAGAGGTCCAGCCTGGTGCTTCTGCAGGGTGTTTCCCAGGCAGCACAGGGAAGACTCGAGCCCAAACCAAAGTTCCAGGCAGGTATTGAAGTCTAGACCCAAGCCCCAGCACACATACCAAGGTGTTGTGCCATCTAAGCAGCCTTGCCCATGAAATTTTAGCAACAAACCACTCTACTGGCATGGTTTCAGAGGTCATTTTGTACTTGACCAACAGCTTAACCTGCTGGGACCAGTTCCCCCAGCTCCCCATACCTGAATGGGATACCCAGGATCATTCCTGGTGGGAATTGTGCTGCTGGGGGCTGTCTGTCACCAGTTTGCTAGTGCAGGTTCAGCTTTTCATCATCCGGCTGCTGCACACCAGCCAAGGGGCTTGATTTAATTCCACAGCAACTGCAAACCTGGTATCACTTCAGCTTACAGGATGTGGATTTTACATTTGGCAAAGATAAAAGTTGTTTTTACGGGAAAATGATTGACAAATTTGTTGTCAGAAACATAGCCAGGGGAAATGAGCCTTATCAGAGGCCTGGACTGGGACTGAAGGACACAGCTCACTGCCAAGAGCAAACCAGAGCTGGGACTGGGAGTGCCTGGTGTGCAGCCCTCGGAATCAGGCTGCTTTCCAAGCAGAGCCACTGAAAGGACGACGTAACAGTAAGTGAGCAAGCGTTAGGAGTCTGAACAGAGAGAACAAGAGGTTGAAACAGTGGGAACAGGTACAGCAGGTGGCAGAAAGCCCAGCACTTCTGCCAGGAGACTGTTCCATAATCAAGCCTAAAGCTGACTTGCTTAGAACAGCATGGGTGGCTCACCACCCTTCTTCCAGGGAGTTGGATTTGACTAACAACCAGGTTCTTAAAAGGATTCAAATGAGCCCCGGCTGCAGATCTGAAGCAACAGAGCTCTGTGCTTTTGCCAGCACGCTGCTCCACTCCGAAAGGGACAGAGAACCTGCAAGAATCACTGGGCGTGTGCTCGCCGGTCGCTCTGCTACGAACAGAGGGCTTCTGGCTTTAACTTGGTAAGAGATGGAGCAGTTACAGGGTGTGAGTGCTCCTGAGAGCCCCGAGAAGCTACCCAGGGCTGGGCTTCACAAGGTGGACAGGTTCCTCCCTGCCCATGCTGACAACACTGGCCCGTGCCATGGTAGATGACAGAACAATCAAGGTTGGAAAACACCTCCAAGATCCCAAGTCCCACCATCAACCCAACACTCCCACGATCACTAAACCATGTCCTGAACTACCACGTCCAACATGTTTTTTTAATGCCTCCCAGGTTGGTGACTCCACCAGTGACAAACACTGGGACCAAACCACCATCCTGGGCAGGGTATTTTTAGCTTCTAGAAGAAATTTGCTTTGGCAAAGGTTCAAAAATGTCTTTAGATCTAAGAGAGAGCTTTACTGTAGTATTTTAATCCAATTCTAAGAGATCCCACAATTACTAAACAGGTTTGAGCCAGGAGCAAAGACCTTTTTCAATACTTTCCTCTTTTGATCCCATCAAGCTCCCCCAGCAGCTCCTCACAAGCACTGAGCCTGGGTGTGTAGTATGTGTTGTTCCTGAAACACCCAGAATCTGCAGGGTTTTTTTCCAACAGCAGCACAGAACCAACAGCTGGAAGCAAAACTTCCTGCAATCCACGTGCAGGGAGAGCATCGGATGTGAAGGAGACCACTTCCAGATCCAGGAACAGGAAGGCTTTCAAAGATCTTCTGGCTTAAAAGCCAGCAAGGAGATGTTATTGTTCCCTTGATACTTCTACTGCACAGAGCTGCAGGGTACTTAGAAAGCAGTACAGAAACCCAGGATTCTCCAACACAGAGACCAGGCAGCAAAACCAGAAAAGTAGGTTTGGTTGGGTTGTTTTTCCAGGAAATAAACTTAACCATACACATCTCCCCAACTAAATCAGAACACAGGCAGTCAAACCAGTCTATGTTTTAATGGAAAAGGTCAATGTCTTCACTACAAAATATATTAAAATACATAAATAAGTTACTGTAAGAAAAATAACCGTCCCAAGCTTATACCTCTGTCTTGCACAAATCCATCTGCACCTCAACTCTGCTGCTTTCTTCACAAAGCTTTGGCTTGTGTAGCAGCATTTCTCACCCAACGGCTTAACTCAAACGCTACCTTTGCCACTGCCTCCCCCTCCAGTGCAGCAGAGGGCCTGATTTAAGTGCTCCTTGTCACTGCTATGTCATCTGCCCCTGGGCAACTGCTGCTCTCCTGGCTGATTTTAGGACGAGGCTGTTCCCACACGCATTATCCTGAACAGTGTGTTGAAGTTGTTGCTTCTAATGGCATCCCGACAAGCACTGATCACTTGTGTTTTAGGTTTGCCGACTGTAAAGAGGAAAAAAATAGGAGAGAGAAGAAAAAACACGTTTACAGAATAAGAAACTGATAAAAATATTTATTTGATCCAGTCTCAAAATGAAGGTTTCTTTCAAATATTGTTTAAACACATGGTGAAACATCACCTTTTTTCTGATACACGAATAAAATCCTTTCCTTAAAGAAGAACTGTCTGTAGTTCTGTAGTTCCCCTCATTTCAAGGAGGGCACTGAGGTTCTGGAGTGTGTCCAAAGACAGGCAACAAAGCTGGTGAAGGGTCTGGGGAAAAAGTCTCGTGAGGAGTGGCTGAGGGAACTGGGGTCTTACACCACAGGAGGTTTAGATGGGTTATTATGAAAAATTTCTTCCCTCCAAGGGTTGTCCAGGGCTGTGCCAGGCTGCCCAGGGCAGTGATGGAGTCCCCATCCCTGGAGGGGTTTCCAAGCCATGGAGATGTGGTGCTGAGGGACATGGGTCAGTGGGGACATGGCAGTGCTGGGGCAATGGTTGGACTCAGTGATCTTAAAGGTCTCTTCCAATCTAAATGATCCTCTAGCTCTATTATAGTAGAGCTTAAAGGACTTGTTAAAAGGGGAATGCCATTTTTAAAAAAAAAAAAAAGTTCCTTCCCCAACAACCTAGAGAACTAATAATACAGATACAGTCCTGCTTAGGTTGATATTGTTCTTTTTAAAGCAGAATTATAAATTAATAACTGAGACACTACTTTTAAAATGTTTTCAAGACCGTGTTCAACAAAACTAGCAATTTCTGTACCATCCAGAAAGCTGGAAACTACTTTGAATTTGACTGGACACTCAGAGCTGTCACAGGCAGTTAGCTATGGCTGAAAAATTACAGATTACCTCTACTAATTTAGTTTGAAAAGCCACGTACTCACCGCGTAACCGCCCAGCCCTCTGGATTGCCTGATTCACAGCTTTCAGATTATTCAGCAGCTCTGTGTGGTTGTTGCAACGGATTTTGTACTGATTTATTAAATCTCGGTTGAGATCATACAGCTCGACGTACCGTGTCTTCATGTTCTTCCTGGGGGAACAACCAGGCCTGTTATGTGCATCTCTGGGCATGACAGAATCATGAAGGTGTAGTGGGATGTGGTTGTGATGGCACCACAGTCACCCACACGTCTGCCAGCTACCAGAGGACAGACTTGTTGGTTATACTCTTTATTGTACTGAGAAAAAAAAAAAATGGTCTGGTTTTGCAATTATTTCATCTGGTAACCCAAAAAGGAGATGCCACTTTCCCCAGTGAAAGTACCAATGCTCAGTGTTAGCTTGGACCTCTTAACTGCTGCTCTGGACAGTGGGGACAGGACATCAGCAAAGCACAGGAAGTCAGAGTGAAAGGACCAACACCTAAAATGCTTTTTTTGGTGTTTTCAGAAGGTCACATACCACAGGCAGCTTTTACTGCCTCTTTACCTTAATATATCTTTTCCAATGTCTCTCACCATCCCAAGGTGGATTCAACCCACCAGCTCTACACTAAGCCACTACCCTCACCCTTCTGCCTTCCCCGGACTGGTTTTCCACTTAAACAAGACAAGACTCAAGGAGAGCTCATGATGGGACCAGCAAAGGTACCAATTCTACACCAAGAGCTGCAACTAGGCAACCCCTGTATCACACAAATGTTTGTGTTTGTTTTTTTTTTTTTCCAGGCTCTTTTCTGACTGAAAAGCCAGGACCAGCAGTTCTACACCCAAATCACACAAGCTAAGCAGTAATTGCTCACATGTCTCCCAGGAGCCGAGCGTCTTCTGCCTGGACCAGCATGCTGCGGATGAGGTTGGAGTGCTCAGCCATGTCAGCAGTGAGCCTCTGATCCACTGCATGGTGTTCATCCACCTGTTCGAGGCAAACAGGCATGAGAAAGGGCCGCCCAGCACCCCAGGCGTGCAGGAACTGGTCAAGACAAAGCTTGTCATAGGAAGGACCATCCCAACTTAACCTATCGGCATCCCTGGGACTGTTCTCCCTTGATTGTTCCCCTTCCCCTTACGCCCTGGCTTCCGAATGGGGTGATCAGGCTGAGACACACACCTTACACTCAGCCCCAAATCCACAGCTCAGTCTCCCAGACAACATATTTACATGAGTCTAAACAATCTACTGCTGGAGACCAAGGGCTTGTTCTACAGAACACAGAATAAACAGAAAACAGACTATCCCACTGTGCTTTCTGCAGAATATACAGCACGTCATCCTGGGTGAAGATCTTCCACGAAGACAATAAAGCCATTTAGAGATCCTCTCATACAAATGTCCCCAGTCACTGCTTAGCCACCAATTTAGAAACACCCAAGGCCTCCTCACCTTGACCAACACCTTCCGCAGCTCCTCGAAGTAGGCAGGGAAATCTGCTTCCACCTGCAAATCTTCAATGGCCAGAAAGGAGGCCATGGACTGGATAATGTCACCAGCTAAGTCAATATCATCCGTGTTGATAGAGATCTGTCAGGAAGGGAAGAAAGTGCTTCAGCTCAGCTCCACGACAAAACACCTCCCAGAACTGCCTCTTTAACTGTTACCCAAGCCCAAAGCAGTTCCTTCTATCAAGAGGTAAAACTGCTACATGATCAAGTTCTGTGGCTTTCAGTAGATACGGAGACTGATTTCCAAGGGGCTTTTATTCAGGCCTGAAGCAAAGAGGCATCTGTGCATCCAGAACCAGTGCAAGAGCTACAGGCAGCCTTTGTGCCTCCAGTTACAGCTCCCTGAAACCATTCCATGTGGGAACAAATCCCTTCCTACAGATCTGTGGGCTTAATTTCCTTCCTGGAATTTTACCCACTAACAGAACAGAACACCAAAGGTTTCCAAAAACATCCCTGGAACATGAGTACTTCCTCTGCCTGTTCAGTCATCCTTCATTTTTGCTGCCTTGTACCAGCACCAGCCTCCTGTTTCACTGGAGTATAATTAAGTGGGTGTTACCCTTGCCCACAGAGGTACTCACCTCTCCACCGGGCTTGATTTTGATGCTGAGGTGACCCGCATTACGAAGAGAAGTGAAGCAAACCTGGAATGGAGCACTCTGAAACTCTGCATCTTCTGGTAGCAAGAAGCTCTGATTCAGCCACATCACAATCTGACAAAAACCCGATAAAGAACATGAGCCATCACCTGCATGGAGAACCTGGAGAACCACACAACATCCCTGCACGTGATGTTCAGGGCACCTCGGAAATTTCATTTACTGAATTTCATCCCCTAGACCCACATCATGAACTTGACAGAATGGAGGCAGTTGAATCCCTGCTTCAAAGCTAAATAATCCTAAGAAAATCAAATCCAACAAGCAGAGACCACAACCCAAGGTCAAAACATCAGCCCAGGCTTGAAGACTAGAGAAAGCTGGGAAGCTTGATTCTACTGCAGGAAGGAAAGTTTTGTTTTACCTTGGTTTTTGCCTTGGCCATTTAATGCAGTGAAGGTCATGTAAATATGGCAGAGCCTTGCAGTTATGAGAGAAACGACCAGCTGAAACTACCACCATCCCACAACTCAGATCTTTTAGGCCCAAAGCCACAGCACTGCTGCTCCTCTGTGGTGAAACTGAGACATTTTCTGGGCATTCTGCTGCCTATTCCCATTCTCTGCTCATTTACAGAATTCCACACTCACTACAGGGCTCCTGCTGTGGGCATTCCATCAGCAAACAAGGTAGTATGTGAAATGCCTCGTGATCTGAGGCCACTGGTTCCTGCAGGAGTTCCCAAAAGCAGGGAATGACTCAAGTCCAGTTGTAACACACGAACTCTTGGAACTCCCAAACTAACTGCAAACCCTCCACGTGCGCAGTACCTGTGCAGGGGGCTGGGGAACAGGACAGAGAGCAGAACCTCACCCTTTGTGGCCTCTCGTTTGTTGTGCAGTGAACAAAGCTCAGGGGCTCTGGGGCCGAGTCCGGGCTGCTCAGGGCGTACATGGAGAAGCGGGGAAGCTCTCTTGTCAACTCAAATACGTGGAACTGTGTGCTGGGGTCAATCCAAAGGAAAACCAGTTACTAACACACCAGGGCTTCACCTATTGCAATGGTTTCTGATCCTTTTTTAGCTGGCTACTGACATCAGTAGCTTCCAGCTACATAATCAACTGCTTACAGTTTCCCAGGATAAAACACTGGAAGTTGGAAATTCCAGGCTTATCACATCATGAGGCCGAACAACTCCTCCCTATTGCTTCTGTTTTCCACAATCCTTCCAGTGAAATATATTCTCTAGGCTAACACGTGTATGAGTTCACAGTGTGACTGGGTATTTTCTTTACAGGTTCAGTGAAGTTTTATCAAAAGCAGTAAGGGCAAATAGCGAGAACAAGACGGGAATTCCGCCCTACACGTCCTTTCCGCAGCAGCTGGCTAGCTCTCAAATTATTAGAGGAAAGGATTTTCTCTGTTGAGGGAAAGGATGCTGCTTCCTGGGGCACAGCCAGCTCCAGCAGATGTGAGCAAGGAGAAAGTTAAGTGTCATTTTCTGGGTAGCCTGGACACAGTTTCTGCCTCTCTCTATTCCCTCTAGAGACCCGCTCTAAGGCATCCTCTGGACAAGAGGTGCTCACTGTTCCCCCAAAGGCAGAGCTGGAAGACAGCAGGTCCCAGGGACTCCAGAGCATTGAGAGTTTCTGGAGAAGAGCTCAGCAACACGGGTGCAACAGTGTTTTCCAGCTCTCCTTCCAGTAACACAGAAGTGAGACACCAGGGAACTAATGGTGCCCTTCCCATGGGGCAAGTGTAAAGCCACATCACGGCTGCTTCCTGGTCACACAGTCGGATCTGCAGATCAGGTGAGATCACAACACAAAACTCACCTGTTCCTGTAACCCACAAAGGCTTTGATATGCAAATCCACAGGGACATCTTTGGGTGGAGTAAGAGGAACACGAACACAGCCTGAGAGGTTCTGGAGACTGGGGTGTACCACGTGGCTCTCTCCTTCAAATATGCCCTCAGCAAAGATCAGCACAGCACGGATGATTGTGTCTTAGCAACGGGCAGAAAAAGCAGTTCCTAAATTAACAGCTGTCCTCTGGCAACAAACCACCGTTTTCAGAATCATAGAATCGTTTGGGATGGAAGAGGCCTTGAAGATCATCGAGTTCAACCATTCCCCCAGCACTGCCAGGTCCCCACTGACCCATGTCCCTCAGCCTCACATCCCCACAGCTTGGAAACCCCTCCAGGGATGGGGACTCCACCACTGCCCTGGGCACACTTTACACCCCTCCTCTGAGTTGTTACCGTATCCCAGATGACCAGCAGTGCCACGTGTGGACCTGCCAGCATCCTCGGCACGCCTGGTGCTCGGTGAATTTTCTATCTCGGGGTAGCTCCAGTTTTGCATAAAGGCAGCTGGGGTCCAGCTGCATTCCCACAACACCCTCCCTAACACCGCTGTAGGTTGATGTTTAGTCAACACAAGGAGTGTTGCAAGGATCACCACGATTCATTTCGTCCAAGTTAAATGTTAATTGCCTTGGAAAATAACACATAACAAGAAACAAATTCCATCAAACTCCTCTCCCCCGAGACTCATCAAAGGAACACAGCTCGATTCAAAACGCTGTGAAAGGAGAGCAACCACAAAGGGGAAATTACAGACAAAGGGGAGACAGGCAAATCATCAGCTAAATATAACTGAACGTTTAAATGGATTTACATGAGATGAATGCCAATGGTTGGAGGTTACCACTCACCGTTTGTGGTGGAAATGCACAGCTCCACATGGGCAGACTGGCTGTCAGAGCCCAGGTTAACCGAGAGGGCTGTCTGGAGTTGGGTGTTGGCTGGAATCCCACCTCGCTGCCCATCTGCTTCCTTCAGCTGAGTGCTCAGCTCAGCCTGTCACAAAACAGAATCAAAATTCTGATCAGAATTCAGTATCAGAACTTCTAATTTTCATTCAAGCCACCTAGAAATTGTACATGTAAATCATTTCTCTCCTTGCAGGAGAGTTACAGCCATTCCCACACCCTTCACACAGCTATGAAGAGCATCTGGATTAGGCATGGAGCTGTGGACCCTTGTGCTGCAATTTACTGTTGATGGAGCTCAGCTCTGAACCCAAACCTTTATTCAGAAAAGCACTCAACATTATTCAGTTTTAAACACAGCTTATATAGTTCCATGCTTTTGCTGTGGTGGGTTTTTACTGCTCAAACACAAGTTTGCTCTTTCCACAGACTATATTTCCAAGCCTTTTATCCCTGCACCTTCACCATCAAGCCACAAGTGAGCTTCCTACACCCTGGCAGTTCTCCCAACCTTCAATCAATTTCCTCATCCTCTCACACAAGCCCTTCCAATCCCCAAGTTGGTTTATACACTGAAAATTACAATTTGCAGTCATAAGCCAAAGCAGGGGACTGAACAGAATCCAGCTCCACACACAGCTGATCTGGCAAGCTGAAGGAGCAAGGAAAATGTTACTTATTAAAACATGAAAAACAAACTCTGAACTTGCACCAGGAGCAAGCCAGAGGCAGGAGCAGGAATCCCCAGGAGAGAATCTCACTGCATCCTAACAGGTTACAGCCCTGACTTGTCTGGACTGCCCCACGACTGCTTCCCAGATTACTCTGGATTTATAGCAACAGGAAGGAGTGTTTTGGCCCTGCACAATAAGTAGTACCTTTGCATTTTCCTCATAATTTCTTAACTCCAGCAGCAGATTTTGTTTCTTCTGACTAAGTTCTCGGATCAGATCCTGCTCGGCGCTTGTATCCATCAGGTTTCCTTTCACATCCTCACTTCCTGGCAGGTAGCCCCGGACTGTATGGGAACAAAAACAGAGCCAACTTCAGCAAAGCCTCCCCAAAACTTTGGTGTCTTTAACAAGACCCCCCCTTGTACTCCCTCAGCAGAAGACACTAGTTCTGGTCTTTGGTAGGCACCGCTTAGCTGAAAGCCTGAGCACTTATCTACACCCACAGAGGCTCTGACCGTCCTGGTGATCAGGACAAGTGAACTGCACATCTAAATCCAGAAAAAAAGGTCAAATTCCAGCCTGTCTTTAAGCTGTCTTCACATGACCAGACAAGGCAGTCCTTTTGTAAGAGGATTCCCACTGCAATCACTCTTTTGGGTCCTTAGGCAAGTTTGCAGCTATGCAAAATGAATAAAACTTGTACCTGGAGTTCTAGAGCTGGTCAGAGGAGTTGTTACTGCCTGGCAATGTCTGTAAGTCCCTGTCAATCAGCCAGTAAACACCATTTACCCACACTAGCTTTTGCCCAAATCAAGGGATACTGTTTCCCTGTAGCCCAATGGAGCACAGAGTTATGAAAATATCTCCACCTGCCTGTGGAGACAAGAGCTGAACAGATGATGAAACAAAAACACTTGCTATAAACTTTCCATTCTGCTCTAGGGCCATGTGCTCTGATTGCAGCTGACAATGAAGGCCAGAGACCAAAACTATATACCTGTGAAGAGTGTGCTGCCTGACTGTATAAACCCCCTAAAAAGTTGCAGGAAACTTGGAAAGCATTCAGCACACACACTGTCCCCCAATGAAAGGACCCAATTTATTATTTCTGAGTGAACCATTCATTTAAAATGAGAGCAAGACGGAAAATACACTGCAGGACAGAAGAGCACCTCATGTGAAAGGCTGCTGGCCTCCAGAAGAACTCTCGTGGCAAGGACTATGGGAATGAACTGTCCATTAAAGCCCAACATTAGGTTTACTACTACTGAGTAAGGGATCCTCACGGTGCCAAGGTTTGTTTATGATGGTTCCACCAGAACAGGATGATCACGTTCAGTGACATTAACCTACACAGCTCTGCTAGGGCAAGGTATCTTCAGAACTGTGCTCAGGGTTCTCCTCCTGTAAGCTTGGGAAAAAGGTTTAATGGCTGAATCCCAAGCACAGCAAGTCCCCACAGCCTGTGATTAAAGACAGACAGCAAAGCACTGTGCTATTTAACGAGAACAGGCTTTTGTTCCAAATAGGTTGTGCCAGACCTGCTTGTCTCAGGCCACCGACGCCAAGCAGTCGGATCACCATGCCAATGTCTTTCCTGAAGCCGTCCCTGTAAACTCATGCTGAGCTTAGTTAAATCATCTGCAATCATATTTGTTTCCACTCAAAGACCAGGTCCCACTTCTTGAATGTACGGTGGGATAAATCCACCAGTTCTGCAGCCTAAGAACAGCATTTTCCAGGAAACAAAGCACTGTTAATATCTAAAATTACAGACATAACAACTATTCACCTTCAGAGGAAATCAAAACACACACAAGTTTAGCTCACTAAACACCTTCACCATCCATAAAGCAACCAAAGTATTATCACCGATAGGAATAAAGTTTTCCTATACGTTCACGTATAATAATGTCACTTGAAGAACCACAGTCTGTACTGACTATAGCTACCTTTGCATTATTAGGATGGGATTTCTCTCATTAGGCAAATGAATTTTGCTAGCTTCTTGGATCATAATGAAACATGTTGATTATCACAGAGAAGGGAACACTCAAAATGCTGTTTGCAGATAGCATAATTCAAAATTCCCTTAACTTCACGTAAAGCAAAGGGAATTTGGCACGAGAAACTGCCTACAGAACTGAAGCAACGTTTAGCTAATCTGAGATGATGTGATGTGCCTGATACTGTTGTGTACTAAATTAATATCCTGAACAATGCTCTCACCTTCCCCATCAACTGAACAGCAGATTAACTGGGTGCTCCCATCCATTCTGTAATCCCCTTCCACCAATCCTGCAATCGAGGAACCAAAGTTGTCCTTAAAGATGACCTCCCCAGTTCGGTCGCTGCGTGCATCAACCTGAAACAACAAAGAGTTCCAAGGCACAGCATAAGCAGAAAAGCTAACTCAAAAAATCTCTGTCATGCTATCCTTTGAGCTGGTAACCAAACACCAGCTCCCCTCGCAGAACCACAGGAGAACTTGCAGCTCTGCTGACCAGAACAGCACCTGTGAAAAACACACACCATCAGAAAATGACCCCCAGACTGGCTCAGCTAGAAGGAATCTCTCTTCAGAGAGGCCTCCTTAAGTTACAGGAAGGAAAGAAGGGCACTGCAAGTCTGCACCAGGAAGGTTCTACACCCATCAACACAGCAGTGATGGGACTAAACCAAAAATAACCTTAATGAAGTGTTTACCACCTCTTAGCTGCAAACATGCATGGCAAATTATTTTTACACATAAATACCACAACCTTTAATTATCTTTCAACGGAGAAGAATAGCAAGGGGGGCTTGGTGCCATCCTGCATCTTTTCCAAGGCACAGGACCCAGCACTGCTCATTCTAAGACCTGGAGACTGTATCAGACCAACAAGCAAGGTCGAGACTGCCAGTGGAAAAGAACAGAAAAAGTAGCAAGACAAGGAGAGGTTCTCTCTTTAGCAATGTTCTACACCTAATCCAACATAAATTACAACATATCTGTGCTCTAGACTGCCAGCTTGATATGAAGTTAATTAAATTCCCCCAAGCTAATGAGAGTAATGAGAGACGTGAAGAAAAAAAGCACAGCTTTACAGAAAAAAAAAAAAAAAAAAACTGGCAAGCTGTGTCCAGGTGAGATTTGGCAGCTCCAACAGTCTTTTCTGGCAAAGGGGAATACGAAGCAACAGGCTTAAGAGAATACAATATAAGAATATGTAGAATATTAAGAGTATAGAATATGCCTTTAGATAAAATTAAATAATGCTTGATTAATCCTGCTACAGAGCCTGAAGTTTGAGAACATTCAGGAAGCATCGCAGAGGGTTATTAGCGCGTCCTTACAACCAAGCTGAGAAGAGACACTGGAGAGCTCTATGACGTGGCATGTGATCCCTGCTAGAAACAACTTGCCACACCTTAGCCATGGACTCTGAGCTAAGCAGAGGAAGAAGCTTTCCTCTGATCTTGCACTTGGCACAGGATTCACCAGCCAAACCAGGTTTACTGCAGTCGTTCTTCAGTGCTCAGTTTTCAACGGCCTTTAGAATTTTTTGAGCTGTTCTCCTTCAGCTAATTTAACAGCCTTGTTTGAACACAGCTCCCAGGTGGACAGCTTCTCACTTACTCCTGAACAAACTCACCTTCCCATTGGACCAGCCAGTGATCAACTCGCACACACCATCAGAGTTCAGGTCAAAGGCGTGGATGCTCATCGCATGGTTCTTAGACTGGGGACAGAAAATCAAGAATAAGTTAAGCTTGGGTATGTTTTCTAAACTGCACATGCAGGACACTGGAGTATGAGGCTACAGAGATTACAGAAAGCAACACAAAAATGTCTCCTAATGGGAACTTTGAGCACCACCATCTCTAAGGCCACGCACATCGGAAATCTCAGTCCCTGCGCTACAAATCTGGTCCACTGCTCTCAAAAGACAGGATTTTTCCTTTAAATATGTTTTCATCCAAGCAAGATTATTAGATCTCGCAAAAAAAAAAAGCGTAAAAAGCCAACTTCTGGAGGGGGGAAAAAATAAGATCAAGGCTTCAATGTTGTCATAAAATGAGACCACAGAGGAAAGCCATTAGCCTCTTCCTGCCACCTCCTAAGGAATCTCTTACTCCTATTAAACAGGCTGTTCTAATCTGTGTTATAATAAGAATAATAACATGAGCGTCACAAAAGGATCTCGCCAATGTCATTTAGGCAGCAGCAAGTCGCTTTTGATGTGAAAAATTAGTTTTGAACACAGACAATGCAAGATTAATTCAGTTGCTGAAAACCCATTTATTGACTCAACAACACAGCCAGAGGCATTTTCAAACAGCCAAGTCAAATTCCTCTGGTGCTTAAACAACCCTGTGAAGCTGTAGCATCCCTTGTTGTATGGTTCTGTTGGTGTTTAAGCCATCACCAACAGTCCCAAAAGCACTGAAGGAACCCACACAGTATTAATTTTGCATTTCTTTATAAAAATAGGTAAATTTAAGAACATGCCGTTAAGTTCCACACTCAGCAGAAAATTTCAAATTCACCTAAGGAGTCAGGGTAACATCAAAACGACCTGAGGGTAGGTATCAGATCTCCCAGCAGCCTTCTAGCTTTCAGTGATGACATCCCAACGCTGGACCAACCTTTATCCTCCAGTAGCGAGCTGTCTTGTCGTAAACTCCGACCGTCCCGTTAGAAAGCGCATAGCCGAACCGGCTGCCGTACATGGGGCTAAGGGCAGTAACTGTCTGGGGGGGAAGGAGAGAGGACACAGGAGTGAAAGCTGCTGCATCTCCCAGTAACAGCAGATTGTACACTCTCTCTATCCTAGGAGCTGTACAATACTTGGATGGTAACTAAGACTACTGTAGGAAGCGTTAAGTACTGAAGAAACTGTTCTCGAAAATCAGTTTGGAATCACCAAAGGTTTTGCTGGATCTCCTCACAAAAGCTGTGCTGCCAAAGTGAAGATGCACTTCAGCAAAGGCTGTGGAACTGCCCTCAGAGGGTGCTTTGACCAAGTATTTCCTATCACAACTGCTCACAGCATTCCTGTGGTCATCGGTGCTAAGATATCATCATCCAAAACCTAGTCCAAGCATATGAGATTCCTTAAGCTTCAGGAGCTGAGGATGTCAAAGTTCAGCTTTAATTGGGTTGGGAAATCCCTAGGGATGTTATTGGTAGAAAAATCTTCGCCTGAGATGAGCGAGATAAAAATTAACAGCTCCCACAGCTGGACTTCTTTGGTACACCATTAGAACACCAGGCTCGGTACTACTTGAGTAAGTCAGCTCCAGGGAAAGACCTGAGAGTCCCTTTACCATTCCTCACTGAGCCAAGGCTGTCAGTGCTTTTAATTTCAGGAGGAACAATTACGATCATCTGTCTGGTCTTCTGTACAACACAGCACTTGAGATTTCCTTAAATCAAACCCTGCACCAATTCCTCAACTAAATTCAGCTGCTGTGCTCTTTGATTTTTTTTTTTGACCATAGAACATGGTTTCCAAACCTTTTATCCTTCTCTCTCATGACCTTCTCCAAAGCCTTTCCAAGTATAAAGCCACTGTTCCCTGAATTTACCTTCCTAAAAAGAAGGGTTTAGGTGCAGCTGTGTGCCTTTTAAATTAAAGCAGCAGCATTGTAACAGGACCACTAGGACTCTGCAGGTGTGAATTTAAAACAATTCTACTGTGGATCTGGAAATAAATCACACGTGGTGGGCCTTCTGTTTCAACAAGAAATCACAACATGACTCTAGATTGGCTACAGAGAGCAGCAGAAGGGATTATAGGCCCATTTCTCATTCTAGTTACAACAGCAGCTTCCTTTCCCACAACGCTGCCAGGATTTGCCTTTTATAGCTCTTCTTAAGTAGTTTAATAGCTAACTAAGCCTTTTAGTCCCAACTTGGGCAGCAGGGAGACCTCAGATCTTCAAGGACAAAGGTCTGTAATGTGGCCTTACTCTACAATAGGCACAGAAGTTTCATGAGGCTACGAAAACTCAAAAATCCAGTGACAAGGGTATTTTAGTCCCTTTCCGGCAACCAAAATTTAATAGTGGGAATATTCTCTCCGTTGTCATGCTGAAGAGCAACCCCTACACCTTTTATTTACACCTTTGTAAACCACACTTTAGGCACTGGGGCCGTGTTTATACAGCCAGTCTGTAACCCCAGTTGCAACATAGACTTCCAGCTTGGCTTGGGCAACCCCCCAGCACGTGCTGCCTGGATACACAAGGGGGCAAGTTCCTTCCTCACGACAGTGTCAGCGCATTTGAGGAACACTGCAGAAGACATTCCTCTGCTCAGAAGGCACCAAGAGCTTCAGTCACAACCCAGTAACCTCCATCACCTTTGGACAGGGCCCTGACTTCCAGTCAAGCATCAGTTGCTTTTCTCAACTCAGTGAAAGGTTTGTAAACAAAGCACAAAATGCTGTGTATAACAGAAAACATTACTGAATTCTAATTTCTGCAGTTTAAAATAGATTCCCTCCCAAATATTTATCTAACTACACATCTGACCCAGAGTAACCACAGAAGCTTTACAGTACACAAGGTTTTCAGCTCTATCAGCAATTATTACAAACTTTAGGTAGAAGTAATTTACCTCTGTCTCTGACATTTCTGCCATGATTTCATCTTCTTTAAACACCCGGATGTCAAAATCTTCAGAGCCAACAAGAAGCTAGGGGAAAAAACAGAAGTCTACCTTAAAAAAAATAGTCAAACTAAGGAAATAAAAAGGATAGTAAAGGGCAAATAAATATTCCAAGTCCAGCAATGAAGAGGTTCTAGCAGTTGTATGAAAAGTTGCCAGTGGAACAACAGGTACCCTCTGTCAGGAAAGATTCAGAAGTCTCTTGCTGATCAGGTATTAGCTACACCTTTTTTTTTTTTTTTGTCAATAAAGACTAAGAAAAGCAGAGGAAAACATCTGAGGTAGGAATGCAAAAAGATCCTTTGGAACATCAGGGCTGTACTCTTTCCTTACTGCAAGAGGTTCAGTGTTGTAATTCCTAACTGCAATTATACACATCACAAATACTACGTTGCCTGTGTTGCAGCAGGAGCCCTGCAGCTCAGTTCTGACTTGTACTACAGGGGTTCAGAGAAACTGTGACTCCCAGTCACCAGCCTGTAAGCAAAGTAGAAAAAAACAAAAAAACATTTAAAAATCATTGCTGAGCAGTGAATCATAGAATTGTTTTGGTTGGCAGAGACCTTTAAGATCATCAAGTCCAACTGTTCCCCCAGCACTGCCAGGTCCCCACTGACCCATGTCCCTCAGCACCACATCTCCACGGCTTGGAAACCCCTCCAGGAATGGGGACTCCACCACTGCCCAGGGCAGCCTGGCACAGCCCTGGACAACCCTTTCAGGGAATAGTTTTTTCCTAGTATCCAACCTAAACCTCCCCTGGTCCAACTTGAAGCCATCCCTCATCTAAAAAAAACTTAAACCAAATGAATCTAAGTATCAAATGAACATATCACTGCTCCTCCAACCTGAACGGTGGCTACTACTGCTGAAAAGCACGAGTGAAATGGGCTTTAGCTTCACAATTATACAAATAGGATATTTGCACTGAATTGGGTGTTCTGCAATCTCATTCCTCATCGCTTCTTATTTTCCCTGTTTCCTCGCTGAGCAGGCAGAAGGTATTAACCTAAAAGAAGCCTCATGGAAAAGCACTTCCCGAACACAGTGACTAGTCCCAGCTTCTATTTCGCAAATTAAGAAACCAAGGAGCAGATCTGCTTAGTGTCTTGCCCACAAAGTCATCCATCAAATCAGTAACAGAATTACAAATGAGAGTTTAAAATCTGGTAGTACCTTTCCCCACTGGAACTGAGGAGTCTCCCATCTTTACTCAGCAGAACAGACACAAATCCAAATCAAAACACTGTTAAAAAGAATAAAGGCTTTTTCTTCTTCCAAAGCAAAAATACTTCAAAACTAAATTGCACCCAGCTAAGCTTACTACAGCTACTGAAATCATATTTACAACAAATAATATCAGCAAGAGCTACAGATGTCTTGAGAAGTTGTAATTAGCAGCAAAAAGTGACCAGCTAAAAGCACAGAATCCCAAAACAATTACTGGTGATGCTGCATTTCCCAGAGGTGCCTAAAAGATGCTGTTTTGTTTTTTTTTTAATTTAATTTTATATAACTCATCCACCTCAGTGACTTTCATTCCACTGGACTGGAATTTGAAAAAAGGTTTTTTCCCCAGATGGGAGGAAATAACCTGTATCAATCTAAAATCAGGACAGCAACCACAAGAAATTAGTTTTTTCAGCTATGAAAAGACAAAAGGATATTCATAAAACTTTCAAATCAGTCAGTTTTAAATGTAGATGTGTTTCTACCAGGGTGGGGAAGAACAGATATGAAGCCAGCACATCCATTTACCAGATAAGACACAAAGTGATAACAGTTTAAATAGATGTTTCTGTGCATTTTCTCAGAACTTCAATTTTACACCAGAGGCAGTTTCACAAAAGCGACAGAGTCAAATCAGAAATGAAAAAAACAAAAATAATCACCTAGATAATTAAGATTAAAAAGAACTCTTAAATACTCTCAGCAAATACACGCTGGGCTAACTGGCAGGGTAAGCTATTTGGATAATGCATCCAACTCTGCTTAGCTCAAAATAGCATCAGACTACACCAACTGCTGAGCAAGGACCTTTCTCAAGCAGAAAAAAAATAGTAGAAAAACAAAAAAAACCCCACACTTAGAAGTACAAAACATTTATGAGTGCCGCAGATCAGTTTCCTGGTTTCTGGTTCCACTTTCTATAGCTACCTCTCAGCACATTAAAAAAAAAAATACACTCTAGGAAAAATTGTGCAGAAATTCATTTGAAAACCTCATTTTTTTTTCCTCACTTCCTGAAGATACCGATCAGGCAAAGAGTCTGTATCAGTTCATTATTTCTAAAAGATACATAAAAGGCGTAGAGACCCTTTAAGCATCACTATAAACATTGCATACCCTGAGTAAACATTCCAAACAAGGAAGTAAATGGAAAAGCTTAATTATGACTAAAATTGCAAGTTATTTCTCTGAAATGTAAAAAAGGATTTATAACCATACTCAAGAAATACCACTGAACTCGATGCCTTGCCACTGATGATTGCAGGCATTTCATGGTATTCCTCCTGGTGTAGTGAAGAAAAATGAGATAACAGCTAGGTATCAATTCACCAGGTTGTAAAAACTCCAGATACACCTGGTTGCACAGACTCTGAGCAGTACCAAGGACCAGCACTGCAACCCATCCATGAGCTCAGCATTTATCCACATCTTTACTGGACCAGAGTCTGAAGAAGGCACAGCTTCCACAAAGGGATCACTTTCATTGGTGATACAAATCAGTTGAATTGATAACTCATGGTTTTAATTACCATTTCACTACAAGACCATGAAAACAGCTGAAATCACATGGAATCAGGTGGTTACAAACCTCATTTTTGCCATCGCCATCAAAGTCACACAGTGCTAACGACCGAACGTTGTCTCCAGTCACCTAAAATGAGGAAGACAGTCCTCATTACTGACAAGAGCAGTCAGAAGCTAGACTATTTTATCATCTCAACTGCAAAACAGCAATTGAGATACTTGATATTGAAGCCACATTGAGAATATCCAAAATATAGTTTAAGGGCTGAGATAAAGTAAGAAAGATATACAATCAAATTAATATTTAGCATATCAAAACAAATCTAGAGGAATTAGCACCATTGAAAGAAAGTTGTAATAACATCAAGAGCATTATGCATAGCCTTACTGTCCAAAAACGCTCACTTCCTTCATAATCAAAGCCCTGCAGGGCACAGTTTCCACCAATAATAGCAAGCGGAGAGGAAATATTGCCCAGCTTTCCAAGAACTATTGCATTGGCTCCATCTGAAACCTACAGAGAAACAGGGAAGGCAAAAGAAATAGCAGGCGATGAGACACGAAAGAGCCAAAATGAGCTCCAAATGTTATCACTATCAGTTTAGCTAAATTTAAGTTTTCTCTTGCTAGGTGATGAGTGGCAGAGTATGAAAATTTGCTGTCACACGTGCAAACACAGACATACATCACATTCGTATTTTTTCCTTTGGAAATGTTCCAAATATTCTGAAGGCAAAATGTCCTGCATGCAGGAATATAACAAATGCAAAGAACAGAGGCATAATTATCTGCCACAGTAACAAAAACTGTGATCGTTAGAATGGGAAGAAAACAATAAAAGTACCAATAAAAAAAAAAAACAAAACAAAAAAAAAAAAAAAACCACCAGCCCAGTTAACTCGCCTCTCTGTAAAACAAATCCGAGTTGTTATAGACATCATAAGCCAATAAATTAGTCTGTGTTCCAACCAGGAGACAATCATAACCAAGGTGTGGGTTCAGCACTCCTGAAGCCAGACAAGTGATCCCTTGATTAATGTTGAGGAGAGAAATGTCTGAATCTTGGTTGCTCTGCACCATTCGGTTTGTGCTCGTTCTCTGTCCTCGGGCATGAGGGTTATGAATAAAAACCTGTAGAAACAAAGATATAACTACTATCACAAAGGATGTCTGTGTTTGTGTGTAAACATTAAGGACTACTGTTTGGATAATAACAGGGATGAGGAAGAAGGGCATTCACTCAACCAAAACAAGGGCAAAATACTGTGGGCTTTGCTGATGATGCTGTTTCTGATGGTTATTCTTTAGTTTTAAACTACACCAAAAAGGGAAATGGCAGAAAAACACTGCTCTGGCCAGAAGAGCTGTGCCACCATTGTTTTGTTTTGGAAAATGGAAACATTTAATGAGGCTTCAGAGCCAGGCAAAAAATGCGAACCACAGAAAGTAAAAACAAACTGACGCTACCAAAAAAACCCAAATATTTAGGGCAATTTTCCTGGTACCCATCTGTAACCACCAGCTGTAAGTGAATACAATCCACCTAAAAATACGACTGTGATAAGGAAGTTTTTATTCTTACTGACCAATATTTACTCATTATTAGAACCAAGTCAGGGGTCACAGGACACTGTGCTTTGTTTTGGGGCTGCCCAGGGTCTCTCGAGGGCTCTAAAATAAAATAATTAACGATGCTGGGAAACCTCACAGTGACACCCTGTTTGGATTTCCAGCCACCTAAGTGCCGCTGTGGGTTTCCCACTTCAAACCAGGGTTTGTTCACCAGTTCGGCTGGATGTACCCCTCCTCCGTCGGCATCCCCGACGCGGGCGGAGGACACAGACACTCCCGCACCTCCGGGCCAGTTGCTGCATCGCTGACCGGAGCCCGAGCACCCTGCCCGATATGAGCAGCAGGCTCTCCAACCGACAGCACTACCATAAAACCCACGGCTTGAGGAAAAAAAAAAAAA
>NW_008587575.1:0-1894 GCF_000691845.1 Merops nubicus
TTCTGGAGGGAAAGGGAATTCTGGGGTTCCTGTAGGAAAAGGGAAATCCTGGGGATCTGGAGGAATTGGGGAGTTCTGGAGTTTTGGAGGGAAAAGAGATTTCCTGGGGTTCTGGAGGGAACTGGGAATTCTTGGGAATCCAGAGGGAAAAAAGAATTCCTGGGGTTCTGGAGGGAACTGGAAATTCTGTGGGTTCTGGGGGGAATTGGGAATTTCTGGGGTTTCAGAGGGAAAAACAAATTCCTGGGGTTCTGGGGGAATTGGGAATTCTGGGGTTCCTGGAGGGAAGAGAGAATTCCTGGGGTTTGGGGGGAAACTGAGAATTCCTGGGGTTCCAGGGGAAAAGGGAATTCCTGGGGTTCAGGGGAAAAGGGAATTCCTGGGGCTCTGGAGGGATAAAGGGAATTTCAGGTGTTCTGAAGGCAGGTGGGAATCACTGTTTTTCCTAAGGGAAAAGAGAATTTCATTTATTTTCTGAGGGGAAAAAGGAATTTGAGGGAATTCCCTGTTTTCTGGAGGGAAAAGGAAAATTGTGGTTTGCTGGAGGTTGAGGCTGGTTTCTGATTTTCCAGAGGGAAATGGAAACTTCTGTTATCCCAGAGGGAGAAGGGGAATTCCTGGGTTTCTGGAAGCAGAAGCTGGTTCCTGGTTTTCCTGAGGGAAAGGGAAATTTCTGGGATTTTTTTCAGAGGGATAAAGGAGTCTCTGTTTTTCCTAAAGAACAGGCCAAATTCTGCTTTTCCTGAGGGAAAAGGAAAGGACTGTTTTTCCAGAGGGAGCTTCTGGTTCCTGAATTTCCCAAGGGAAAAGGAATTTCCTGGTCATCCTGAGGGAGAAGGAAGTTTCTGGATATCCTGAGGGGAGAGGAAATCTTACATTATCCTAAAGGGAGGGGAAAATTCAGGATTTCCCAAAGCAGAGGCTGGGTTTGGATTTTCTGGAGGGAGAAGGAAATTCCTGGTGATCCTGAGGGGGGAAAAGAAATTTCTGGTTATCCTGAGGGGAGAGAAAATTTCTGGATTTCCCAAAGCAGAGGCTGGATGCTAGGAAGGGAGAAGGAAATTCCTGGTTATTGAAAAGGGAGAAGGAAATTCCTGGTTATCCTGAAGGAGAGGAAATTCCTGGTTATTGAAAAGGGGGATGAAATTCCTGGTTATCCTGAAGGGAGAGGAAATTCCTTGTTATTGAAAAGGGAGAGGAAAACTTCTGGTTATCCTAAAGGGAGAGGAGATTCCTGGTTATCCTAAAGGGGGAGGAAATTCCTGGTTATTGAGAAGGGAGAAGGAAATTCCTGGTTATTGAAAAGGGAGAGGAAATTCCTGGTTATTGAAAAGGGAGAGGAAATTCCTGGTTATTGAAAAGGGAGAGGAAATTCCTGGTTATTGAAAAGGGAGAGGAAATTCCTGGTTATTGAAAAGGGAGAGGAAATTCCTGGTTATCCTGAGGGAGAGGAAAACTTCTGGTTATCCTGAGGGGAGGAGGGAAGTTCTGGATTTCCCAAAGCAGAGCCTGGATGCTATGAAGGGAGAAGGAAATTCCTGGTTATCCTAAAGGGAGAGGAAATTCCTGGTTATCCTGAGGGAGTTGAAAACTTCTGGTGATCCTGAGGGGAGGAGGGAAGTTCTGGATTTCCCAAAGCAGAGCCTGGATGCTATGAAGGGAGAAGGAAATTCCTGGTTATCCTAAAGGGATAGGAGATTCCTGGTTATTGAAAAGGGAGAAGGAAATTCCTGATTATCCTAAAGAGAGAGGAAATTCCTGGTTATCCTAAAGGGAGAAGAAATTCCTGGTTATGCTGAGGGAGAGGAAAACTTCTGGTGATCCTGAGGGGAGGAGGGAAGTTGTGGGTTTCCCAAAGCAGAGGCTGGTTTCTGATTCTCTGGAGGGAGAAGGA
>NW_008587576.1:0-56096 GCF_000691845.1 Merops nubicus
CCACTACACTTGCTTTGGAAAAAGCTCATGCAATATTTTATTACAGAAAGATTGAAAATGAAGACACGACTGGATTGACAGGAGGATTTTCTGTCCTCAGCTTCTCAAAGAAGGAAGTTCAGAGCCAGAGTGGAGTCTGGAAGCTGCTATGGAGAACAGATTTGCCATAATGGCATGCAGGACTGGAGTTGAGGGTGTTGGAATATGCAGTAATTATGAATAAGGGATAATAAAAATAGAAAAGTTCATTGGGGAAGGTCAGGAAGGACAGCTTATGTTTTGGTGGAAAAAAAATATGTATATGTTTGCATTTTCTTTGTGGAAAAAAGAAAATATGTAAAGGGAGAGATTTCAGATTTTGAGTTTTGGCACTAGTGAGAAAGTCGAGTGCTCTTCCCCTCAGCCTGTCCTCCCCCAGGTTGAAGGTATTCTTTGCCTTGGCTCTAGTTCATTTCATAGTTCATTTTGGAGGTTAGATTTTTAACTCCAGTTTTACCATGCTCTGTGTGTGGAAGAACAGAGCAGATGCTTCAGTCCACATACCAGAGACAAAGCCAAAATGAGCAATTCCTAGAGTCTCTCACGTCCCACAGCAGATATATCCCTCTAGGCTTCCTCCAAAGCTCAAGGAATTCTGCTTTTTTACTCCTGTTTTGAAAATATACCTGTCCTCTGGTCCTTTTAAAGCCAGAGGTGGACAAGACTCCTTACTTTCCATTTTACTGTTTCACTTAGACTTTTGTTGCTGACCCAGACTGTAGTCAGGCTTGGTCTTTTGTCTGTTATTCTTACCTTCTTTTGCCTCTTCTTCCCATCCTGAAGTGGAATCCAGCTGACAGAGGTGTAAAGCAGTTGGCATGGCTGTTGCTAGTGAGCTGGGTTGAGTGCTTTTTGGTGTGAACCAAATTCTAATTAGGCCCTTCCAAGCTGAACCCCTTGATACAATTTCCACTAACCAGAGGGAAGAAAGCTCCAAGTGGAAAGGCTTTGAGGCAAGCCTGGTGTAGAAGCAGAAGTCCTGAAATGCTGAAGTAACTCCAGCTGTATGAGAGCTGATGAGCTTAGAAAATCCCATTGAAGAGTAAGTAATTGTATTCTAGGTCATTTTTTCAGAACAAATTGCCTGTGGTTTTGCATGGTTTGACATCCATAACTGGATAAATACTTTGGGGTTTGGAATTTTGTCCCTGAATGCACCCTCTGCTGACTGGTCTTTGCTGGATTTGAGGTTTCTCATTTCCCAGAGTGGAACAGGGAGTATGTATGGCCACTTAGGCATTGCACAGCAAGAGGCTTAGTTAACTAGAGCTGGTTTATAAAAATGTTCTTGAGAGGTTCATGGGAGGGTTGAAGCATTCACATCTCTGGTTTTCTGTATTACAGGGCTGAATAGGTCTCCAGTCCTGTTTTGCTGGGTTTTCTTGTGTTATTTTCCCCCCTCCATGTTCTGTCAGCTCAAGGTTTTCATTTTGTGAAATCATCTGCCTTTTGCACACAACTAATTAAACAGTGGGAAGTTTTGTTACATGTTTATGGAACATACTGGTCAGCACAGCTAATTGGGGGTTTATATCACAGCGTGGGACACTGTGCAGTGCTCCATCTGGAGAGGAATGGTTGGTGGTTGGCAACTTTGTTCACAGGCAGCTGAGGGTACTTGACACAACACTGTTCTCAAATAGGTGCTGAGCAGTGAGGCTACAGAACCTCAGCTATACTTCATCACACACATGCCTCACTAATGTTTCAGAAGTAAATTTTTCCAATTAACCTCCTTAGCTAGATACATACGTGGTACTTAATCCTTCCTCCCTGTCCATCTCTGGATGTGGCAGTGGCAGGTTGCAGAGGGCCTGGCTGGGCAAAACAGAGTTCTGTTCTACTCTCCATGAAACAATATTAAGGATGCTTAGCCAGGAGAAGCTTATTGATTTGAGCATATATAAACTATAGTGATTATGGAATGTTTCTCCTCTTCCTTGTATAGGAAAAAAAAATATATATATATAGCTTGTATTTTACTTTGCTGCTCCTAACTTGACCTTCTTCCTTCTTTCAAGGATAAATGATTCCTTTTTAGAGACTGGTTTGTGCTGCCTGCAAACTGCAGACATGTTCTCTGCTTCAAATGCCTCACCAGCAGATTCCATTTCCCATTTTTCTTGGCAGGTAGGTGTAAAGCTCTTATATGCTTTGCCCTTTGGAGTGGAGTCGTGTGGTGTGCTGTGAGATGGCCTCAAAACACATACAGTCAACTTTACTCTTAAGTCACCTACTCACTGGTTGTTCCCTTGGTGCATTCACTGTTTCATTAGACAGGATGTGTCCCCTCAGGAGCTATTATGCATCATGCAAAAGATTTGATTCTCTTGGAAGTTCAGTCTCTGCATGTGTGAGGCTCCCACTCATTTTCATTGCAAGCCTTGGGAGGGTATTTCAGTGTGGGTTTGGTTGTTCTTCTGTTTTTAAAGCAGGTACACAAAGCCAACCCTAAAACAATATTATTATTATTATTACTATTTTGTCAGTGGTTGTTTTGATTTGTTTTGGGTTTTTAATCCTGAGCAGATGACTGGAATTGCAGCCAAGCAGTTACCTGTAGGTCATGCTGGGAGACACCAGCTCTGCACTGCTGCTAGAAGTGCTTTGGATCCCCTTCCCTTCCTGGAATCCCTTCCCTTCCTGGGGTGAGAAACCATGAAATCAGTGTGTAATCAATCCTCTTTAGATGGAGCTGAGTGACTATCCCTGCAGCTGCCTCCCATGAGTAGATGGAGGTCTGTCACTCTTGGGACTGCTGCTATGCTCAGTCCTGAGAGTCTGGAGAGTGCCTCCTCTCTTGCCCCCTTCTATCCATCCACATACTGCACCCAGTTTTGATGTATGGCCTTATCCATTCTTGTTCTGCTTTCTTTTCTGTTCTAGCTACGTCAGCCTTTCCAGCAAGGCATAGTTTCCCCATCTGGTCATCAGCTGTGGAGATGCATTCACAACTCCAGTTAGCACTAGCTCTGATTTGGGTTTAATAGGAGACTTTTGGATAACATTTCAACCTCCAATTATTCAAGATGGGATTTTTTTGTTGTTTTGGTTGTATAGATGGGAACTGGTGAGGGGCAACTCCCTTATAAAAGGTCAGGCTTTAAGTGTAGTTTACTCCAATGTGTATTTATTATAGAAACATAGATCCTTAGATGTGCTGACAGTTGAATGGATTTTAAAAATAATAAAGTGGCATGCATCCCTGAAATTTCCAGTACTGAGGGTATTTTTCATCCTGAAACAAATGAGTCAAAATCTGGTTTTGTGTTGAATTGCACAGGAAAACTAAAAGCATGAGTTTTGAGGTGGTGCTCAGCTGGCTTCTTCTAGGCAAGCTGTCATTTCAGTCCTGCTGTCACCCTCCAAGCAGAGCTGCCTGCTCTGAGTGTGTTTCCCACTGCTAAGTGCAGTGGGTGACCTAGCATGGAGGCTGAGAAGCAGCACAGGTAATAGTCCAAGAGGACAGCAGCTCACCTAAAATTCCTGGGTATCACTAATAGCCTGGAGTAGGAGAGCTAAGTAGTGTTCAATGTGGCAAAACCAAAACTTTCCTGCTTGGGCTGACAAATGAAAATATTTCCTTTCCTGGCCCAAAAATATATTTGGATTTTTTTGCTTCTCAGTTGAGAAACCAAAGCAAATAGAGGGATGTGATGTAGAACACAACCTCCTCTTTGCAAACTGGATCAAGCAGCAGAAAGATAAGACAGAAATGCTGCTAGTGTTTTAGTGCACTTCAAGTAAACAGAGTGCCACGAAATTCCTGTGTGTTTTCCACTGATCTTTAAATAGTAACAATGCCCCATCCCATTTCCTATGCTGTACAGAGCCAGTTTGTGTCTGTCCTACAGTGCTTACAGACAGACCCATAGGTATTGGTGAATATTTTTGCTTTGTATTTTAATAGGAGGAGATGACTGTCCCTGAGGTGCACAGACTCCATGTGGGAGAGTGCTCAGAGTCCTCTCAGGCTCCTTTCACAACAAGGACCAACTCCAGCAGGTCTGATGAGGAATGTGAGTGAGAGTCTTGATTGTTAAAGGTATTTTTTCATTTTAGCAATTCAACTGTAAGTTCTTAAATATCTGAACCTTATTCATGCTTCCTTGTTTTGGAGGAGAGAGGAGAAAACTGTCATTTCAGCTATTTCTGAAGTCCTCAAGAAATCTGTTTTCTGGAACCAAATTTTTACCTGGTAGCACGTGAAGCAGTCTTGATTGTTAAAGGTATTTTTTCATTATAGCAATTCAACTGTAAGTTCTTAAATTCATGCTTCAACCTTATTCATGCTTCCTTGTTTTGGAGGAGAGAGGAGAAAACTGTCATTTCAGCTATTTCTGAAGTCCTCAAGAAATCTGTTTTCTGGAACCAAATTTTTACCTGGTAGCACGTGAAGCTCACAGACCAGAGCACAACAGAATAGCTGAGAGAGATGGAGTAACCAAGTAGCTCTTGCTGGGCAAGGCTCTGGCCAAATCAAAGGCAAGCACACGGTTCCTGAAATGCTCTCAGTCCTGCAGCTCTGAATGCTTGTTGTCTGCTTGAATTTCCAGCCATGGTAGGATTCTACCTCTGCCTTGGATTGGGAAAGTAGTGAAGTAAGTTTGTTCCTTAAGTCCTTCTTGGGGAGTGGTGTTTTTGTTTCAAGATCACTTAGGTAACAACATATTTTTGCTCTTTAATTAAAAAAAAAAAAAAAATTCAAAATGATCAAAGAGCTTAACTGAAAATGAAGCACTCAATTATGTGCTTTCCAACATGAATTTTTAGACTATAGCCTTACATGTGGTAATGATCTACATGTGGCTTTCTTGTTAGCAAAGGAGTTAAACAGCTTCACCAGCTCTATTTAAAAAGAACCCAAACTTTCTGATCCCACATGCACAGATCATCATGGCTAAGGTACCTTTATCCCTTCATATCAACCTCATAGTCTCCACATGAATTTTCTAGAAAAAGTATTTTGGAAACGATTTTATTGTAATGAAAATAAGATACCATTATGTTCATATGTATACACACACACAAAGAAAAGATTCACTGTATATACACTGAAATACTTCAAGCTCAGTGTAACCAAGACTCCCCTGAGCCTGTGCACAGCAAATAGAAGAATACTTTTAAGATGTGCTTGATCCCAGCTGCCATCCACTGCAGTTCTCAGCAGGAGCAGCACAGAAACAGGTCACCAGGTGATGCCTACCCTGAGCCCAGAACTTCTCTACACATTGTACAGTTACCACGATCACAAGGCCCTGGTGGAGCAGGGTGGCTCAGCCGTGCTGCTGCAGGGGCAGGAGGGAGGGGGCTGTGCCTCAGGAACTGGGGACCAGCTGCTCTGAGAGCCCTTGGGTCACCCAGCAACGTCTGGTTGCACAACAGTGTTCAGCAGCACCATGTTGCTTCCTGCAGTCCTGAGCTGCTTGGGCTTAGGGTGGTTTCTGTAAGCATTTCTTTGACAGATGTGTGACTCTGACACCCAT
This sequence comes from Merops nubicus, assembly GCF_000691845.1. Lineage (NCBI taxonomy): Eukaryota > Metazoa > Chordata > Aves > Coraciiformes > Meropidae > Merops > Merops nubicus. Next base: position 5,526 of record NW_008587576.1, read on the forward strand.
TCCCTGCCACTCAAGGCAAGAAGACACTACACAAGTGATCCAGTGAGGTTCTCCAGAACACGTAGGAGAATGGCATTGAAATGTTCACCTGTTCAGCTAAGCTGCATAGAGCAAGTAAGTAATTCTCACTATCCCTTAAATCTAAAAAGCATCAGGTGGCTGTTGGCACTTGTGGGCCGAGAACTAGTGTAGAAATAACAACTTGGCCTTGTTTCCTAGCAGAAACTAATGTGGGACTATCAGTGCCCTCACCCTGACAGCTATGCTAGTGCCTTAAACAAGAGACAGGGTGACTGGACAGAGTCCCAACAAACCTTGGGGTGTAGTCAGAACCCTAACTTGAAGATAAAACTGTGTCTGTATCTTGGAGGTCCCCATCTCAGTTCAGCTGTTTTCAAGTGCTTCAGGCTGACTACTTCTGTTTAAGGAATTCTACACTGACTTTCACTAAGCCAAGAATAATCTTTTTTTTTTACCCTTTCCCCAAAAGAAAGTGCTGTGATCTATCAAATATGTATGCAAAAGTACCACAGTCTGATTTTGAAACAGAGTTCATGGCAGGCTCTTGCCCAGTTCAGTAGAGAAAACTGAAATATTAGTTGGCTGAATTCAACATTGAATAAACACTAAATACAGATTTTTAGAAAGTGTGGGCACAAATGCCACTGTAGTATTTCATCATTACACTATTCATCTTTCTATTTCAACCATTCAATCCACAATGAAAATAAGCTCATAAGGAAATAAACAACAAATAAATAATGGGTATTAACTTATAAAATATCAAACAGTCTACATAAAAAAGTCGATGTTAGTCACTTAAGCTTCACAGAAAATCTGTACAAAAGAAGCCCTTCTATGCCCAGCCTGTGTGTGTGCCAGGAACAGCTGGAGAACCAGCCAGCCTGGCTTTAAATCACTTTGCTGCACTGCAGAAGTGCTGTCCCACCACCCCGAGCCACCCCACGGGCTCTCTGGCAGGCAGCAGTGATGCTGACAATTGGAGAGCCTTTAGGGAGCCTGCAGGCTCAGTGCTATGTTCTATTTTGCTAATGCCAGGTGGCAAAATTTTACACTAGGCATCTGTACAAAAGAATTTCTCCAGTGAGGTTACATTTGTGTTTACAAGGAGAATGCTTTAAAATAATGCTTATGTAACTCTAGCACAACAGTTCTTCCCTACAAATCAGTTGCATGCAAACCAAGTCTTTCCACTAGCACTTTATACCTGTGAGATTGCTGCAGTAGCCTCCAGTGAGGGGATAAGTGCCAGAAATGGATTTAAAATGTGCCTTTTATTTCGATTGTGCATGTGTCTTCCTTACCTGAGATTTTTTTGCCTTGGTATTCAAGCTTTCACTGTCTGTTTCAGAGTTAAAGAAATATGAACTTTCATAACCTCTGCCACTTCTGATCACCTCTTAAAAAAACTTCACTTTACACAAAAAAAAAAGCCTGAAGCAACAGAGACAAACAGACATCTGTACATTTTAGCCATTCATTTAGAAAACATCTGTATCCATCCATGCAATGTTAAGACTATAAGTAACTTGGCAGTTACGTCGGAGCCCATTGCTGTGGCAACAAGGTAGTCTTGATCTCCCACATGTGTTCTACTGGTTTCTTTTTTCCTTAAAGCAGCTTCCTGAAATGAAAAACAGAGAAGCAATGATGAAGTTAGTCCCTTTCAAACACTGGATTCAAGGCTTATATGAGGCAGCCCTTACTACTTTCCAGCTGTGGAAAATTTAGAGGCTGCTCCTTTTCAAGATGAGAAAATGAACAACTGACATGGAAAAATGTGAACTGCTGTTACTTTTATTTTTTTTTTAATTGAAAGTGTAGTTGATGATGATCTTGGAACACAAAGATTTTTACTACTGTACCTATTTTTAGTAGGAATTGTACTACACTAGCTTTCAAACTAACCCAGGTAGCTGCAGTTTGCTGCTGGCTCCAGTGAGAGTACAGTTCATGAGTGTGTATGCTCATAATTAATTCCTTGATGGCTTTTTTTATGGTTAGCTTTCATCAAAACACACAGCTCAGCTTGGTTACTTGTTTGAATTGTAAGCTTCCTGTTACAGTAGGTGCTACACTGGAGTATACTAATTACACTAGAAGAGTTAATAAAGTTCTGTCTGTGCTTTCGGGGACCTAAATTAATGTAAGTTCTCTCACAGCCATTAACTTTGGGAATACAGTGATAAATATGAAGCATACAGGAATGTAGTAAAGGTCACAAGAAAACATCAAAGGAGTAAACTACCCACCACAAGCCATTTCACTCACATTTGATGCTGCCTCACAAACTCTGCAAACTGACGGTCTTTAGCGTAGAGCTCTATAATTCGAATCCTGTCCTGAATTTCCTAGAATACAAGAAACACAGTTGTAAGTACATAACAGAAAACAGAATACAACTAAAATAAGTGATTTCTGGGGTTTGGAAAATAAAACTCCTCCGCTTTGCTATTTCAAGGAGTAGAGCTTGAAACTGGACACTCCAATACTAAAATTTTTCTTTATGCTTTTTTTTTTTTCCTTTTCTGAAGTGAAACACTTCATTGGAATCCAGTACTACCTTACTTTCAAATCCACACTGGGGTTTGAACAGTGTGGCATTTCAACAGGCTTTAAGCAAACCATTTTTCTCTCATACTTTCCCTACAAGCTTACTTTCCCTCCAAGCCCTGGCTATGGGCTGGATTCACACCTCTCACAGTTGCTTAAGGGATCTGTGGTTAGTTCCTGGATGTAAATCCCTTCTCTTCAGCCTCCTAGAGTAAATCCCTGGATACTGTGTATATAGGAGGAAAGAAGGATGTGATCTAACTTGCAGATTATGGAAAGACCTGAACTTTAAAAAAAAAAACCAACAACCTTGAAGAAGGCCTGGATGTGCCAGAATTTCACTGTGTAACTACTCTTACATAAGGTAGCTGGCATTCAAAGCCAAAGGCTGGGTCAAGCATTATGGCAAACCTCCCCACAACTCCCCTGAAGTTGCTTAAGCAGTCATCTCCTTTATCATGTGAAATTCATTACAGGTCAGAACACACCCATTCTTTTCTCTATACCTAATAGTAAGCAGAGAAAGAAATCCTTTCTCTCTTCTAAACAGCTGCAGCAGCCACAGTTCCAACTTATTCACCTAGAGCATAGACCCTGGGGAAAGAGCGGTCCCACCTGTCAGGTTGCAAACATTGAGTAAGGTTAGGATCTTTCCCATGCCCCTGTGAAAACAAGGTGATTTACCTCCTTAGTAAGCTCACTGTTTTCATAAATGTGCCTGATCTCTTCACTGCTGTAGTCTGTGGATGTCTCTGCACTGGTGGAACTGTAGGACGTTAGCTGAGGGTATCTCCGGTAATAGTGGCTGTAGCCTGTCGTGTCACTTTCATACATGGGGTTGTATTTAACTGCATTCTCAATGGATGAGAGGCTGTCACCCTGCCTGGGGGAGCAATAAACAAACTGTGAGCTTCTCTGCAGCCTGAGAGGGCAGCAGATAGATTTAGGAAGCCTGGCATTCGGAGGCACCTGTACATCCTCTTGCTTGTCAACTGTGTGATATAAGACTCACGACAGAATTACCCTTATCGTAGCAGATGTGATTTAAAACACTACATGGTGTCCCTTACCCCTGGGACTCCTCAGTGTCACTCTTAGTGTACTGGTCTCGGAGGGTCCTGGCCAGGAAGAAGATAACAGCAGATGCCACAAGAAGGAATCCTGCCACAGAAGCAATTGCAATACCCACGACCAGTGGCTCGGACACATATTCTTCACAGTGCTCCCCTCTGTACCACCAGTTCTCTCCCACACGACACCTGCAACAAAGAAACACTGGGAAATTAAACACCAGTAGAAGCTCTGGTTAATGGAAATATATTTATCTTCTTGTTATGACATGCCCTCAGTTCAGTCACCTCAGTAAATACCTTTGTATGTTCAAGCACCAACTTTCATTTACTATGTATATTATTATTATTGTGAACAGCTTTTTTTGGTACAGAATCATAGAATGGTTTGGGTTGGAAAGGACCTTTAAAGGTCACCTACTCCAACCTCCCCTGCAGTGAGCAGGGATGTGTTTAACTAGATCAGGCTGCTCAGAGTCCCATCCAACCTGACCTTGAATGTTTCCAGGGATGGGGCATCTGCCTCTTCTCTGGGCAACCTGGGCCAGTGTTTCACCACCCTCATTGTAAAATATTTCTTCCTTAGATTTAGTCTAAATCTACCCACTTTGAGTTTACAACCCTAACCCTTTAGATACTTACCTGTTTCTAACTAACACTATTATACAAATATGATAAAATTTATACTACATCTGTGACAGTATCCATTTTTGTTGTTTAAAAAATGTTTTTATTTCTCTTGTTAATTGCCAGGACTCTAAGGTTGACTTTAGAGATGGTCTAGGTAAGATTTTTTTTTAAAAAAATCACCTGAAGTAGCATAAATAGTAACTACTAGTAGTCATATTCTTATTTGCAGTAAGTCTCCTACATTTTGTTGATAGGTATATTTTGTTTTTAAAAACAGACTTAGACTTACATTGCTTGAAAATGAAAAAAAAATAAGTTTTATGTCAGAGAGAGCATTGATTTGTCTGTATCTTCTACTGTCTTGCTCATTACCTGCAAAATATAGAGGTCCTACTCAAATGCATCTGTATCCTTTTAAAAACAAATATTTGAAACATGGGAGCTGTGCCTTGCTCTTTTTACAAACCACATTTTTCTCAAATGGCCAGTGATGTACTTTTGTGCCTTTTATGACTTTTTCTTAAGCAAAAGCACTGTTTTTAATAAATGAATATGTTTTTCAGACATGATTTTTTGTGATAGAATGAACTCGTATGTGCTTTATGACATTATCTAACATTTTGCCCTTCTGGGGGCAAAGAGAAAACTTCTGGAGATAAAATCCCTCCCCAAAGGTCAGTGAAGGTGATTTGATGTATGTGCTTTATGACATTATCTAACACTTTGCCCTTCTGGGAGCAAGGAGAAAACTTCTGGAGATAAAATCCATCCCCAAAGGTCAGTGAAGGTGATTTGAACACCTGAGTATGTTCCATGACTACCATTTTTCCTAGTTAGTTTTATTTCCTGCTGTTTCTATGCTATTAAATTTATTACCATCTCATTTCTGATATATACACAGGAAAACAAAAGTTAATATTAGGACCTCCACTCTGCAGCATAATAAGATGATAATCATCATCCCTCTTGTTACACACTGTCTGACAGAATTTTGCCCCAATCTTGTAGGACACTGCAACAGAGGAGACAAGGTTCCTTCCTAGTGGAAGCAGACACTTCAAACATCAGGCTGACCTACCTACAGATGGCCCCTTGCCCAGGGCTTATGTCACACTTCCCGTCGTTGAGGCAGAAGTTTGGCTGCAGATCACAGATGCTGTTGCAGGGCAGCCCATCGATGCTGAGGTAGCCAGGATTGCAGACACACTCAGCTTCCCCACTCCAACGGTTCACCAAGCATTCAGAGAACTCATTGCAGGCCTGGAACTTGCAGGGATCTGCTTGTTCACCTGAAGGACACACAGGGCAGAAAATACTCCTGATGGAGGAGAACCTCAGCTGAGGCAACGCGCTGGCTGGCTGCTGCTGTTTTCTCTAATGGGGTCTCTCAGTTAAAATCTGCAAAAATCCAGCATGCTTCCTGAGTAACAAAAGGTTCTGCTCAGGTGGACAAGAGCTAGGAAGGGCTCCTTGCCTGCACAGGGAGTGTCAGTGGCATGGCTGAGACCACCCAACAAGCCAATCGACAAAGCAAGTGTAAAGTGTTCTTTTTCTTGCTGGAAGGAGCAGTACCTCAGCTGTTCTTTTGCCTGCTGGAACTATAATTTGCAAATGAGTAAAACACAGCTGATCACCAGTATTTCTTGTTATAGAAGGCCTAGGCAGCGTACAGGGGAAGGGCACTCGGGGCACTCAGCACCTACTGTGAGAGGATTTGCCTTTGAAAGGAATAGCATTTGATATATCTCACTTGTATCAAGCTTAAGAGGACTGAGATACAGTTAAATGATAATATCAGAAGATTTGTCATACTAATTAGATCATCTTTGTAAGAGGGCTACCTCAGAACAGCAGCTGCCTTTTGCCAACAGGTCAGCACTGTTATTTTTGTGTAACCTTAGAACAGGAAATATTTCTGAATCACTTCTATGGTAAACTACTAGCTAACATTAACAGGGAAAAAACTTCTTCCCATAGCAGGAGTGACCTAAGAGGGCTTGTAACTTTTTAGTACAACCAAGACCTTACCACAGAGTCAGGCAGCAGCTGTTATCTGTGCAGATGCCTACCTGGCAGCTAACCTGGCTACCACCAGTGGGAGTGATCACATCTACCACTGTTCTGGCTGAGCAGCCTTCCCCCTCACTCCCCAGTGAAAGTGCAGGGGAATTATATGGAGTATTACATGAGCCAATTTTGTCCCCATATTCCTAAGTGGGCCCTATGTAGTTTGCTGGGTGTGGATCTCACATTGATTTTCATCTCTTTAGTCCCTTAACAGATATTTATGTGCCTGTTTGAACTCTGTGAAAGACTGTAGAAAAGCCTTTAGAAAAAGCCCAGCCTGTGATAAGCAGTGGGCAGTCTCTGAGCCACTGGGCTCCTAGAATCATAGACTCATTTAGGTTGGAAAAGACCTTTTAAGATCATCAAGTCCAACCATTCACTTAACTCTACTGAGTCCACTGCTAAACCATGTCCCTAAGCACCATATCCTTAAAGAAATCCTTAAAGCAGCAGCAGTTCTAAATCCCTTGCTCTAAGCTGCCTTTTCCTGCCATGTTTACCTGATTCCACATCCAAGGAGTACTTGTCGATGGCCAGGTTCATGGTGTGGTAGGCAGTGTTGCAGAAGTCTTCCAGGATCATGTACACAGCGTTGGTGACGTTCCGAGGCACGGGTTTGGCAAATTTCATTCGGCTGTTCACTACAATGCTGCCATTTCTGAAGTTCAGGATTTCCAGATTCTGGAAGCCTGACAGATTTGACTGAAGGTAGGGCACCAGCTGCAACACAGGGAATGCAACAGAAGGGATGAATCTTGGAGTCTCTACTCGAGACAGTTGCACTGTTATTGCATCAGACAGTGGGAGTCTGAATTATTTTATCCAAATCCTGCAACAATGGCATTAAAATTTTACCCAATTCAGGCCCATAGCAGGAGCCCAGGTCCCTCAGGCAGTGCTTAACAGTACACTGACTTGCAGTTGCCAAAAATTCTACTGTTCAGAAACACCATTCTCAGGACATACACAGTGCTCTCTCTTGATCTAAGCACCAGGCAGAGTTGCTGTTCCACAGGGCATCTCCTTCAAGCATGGCCCCCATCCTCAGCTGTCCTTTGCTCCCTTCATCTCCCACAACAAAGTGCTCATTTCACTCAGAAGAGGGGAATTTCCTGATTAAAATTTGACAGTTGTTGCTGTGTAGCTCCCGTGAGGTTTGCTGGTCACCAGCCAGTTTAGAAACAGCTTAGTTCTCTGAACTACCTCTCACTTAGGATGGTTTGAAAGTGTTGCAGAACAGTTACCTCACCACAGCCCCAATTTATTTACTACTCTCACCCTATAGACTAAACAGAAGGCTCTCTGGAAGCAAGGGGAGTGTCATAGCCACTTCAGCTACACTGCTACACTTATTGACACCAGCAGAGCATCTGGCCCACAGCACTAAAAAGTTACACTTTAGAGAGACTGAAAGAAACATAAAAACCACACCCCACCCCACCCACATTTCCAAACAGAATTTTCCCCTGGAGGGACAAGTAGCCTCTGTAAAGACCAGTGTTGAGTTGCTCCCTGCAAAAGGGAGCTGACAAGCTGTTATATACTGACAAATTTTGTCTGTCTGGTACTAAACATTCGGCACAGAAATTATTCTTACCAGCTCCAAGAATCGCTGCTCCAACGCTTTGTACTCTGGAGAGTTTTTGTTAAACAAGTCCTCTGAAAACATCATGTTGGTAACCCGAAGACTGAAGAACACCACCAGAGACCGTGATGGGATAGGAGTACCACTGCGGTTCTCATGGGTGGCCCAAGCCACACTGGCCATCTCTGTGGACTGGACATGAGTTGTTAGCTCCACGTGACTTTTGGTCACGCTCCTGCCCTCCTCGGTGAGCTCAGGAAAAAAGTGGACAGTGCTGACAGGATCCAGATCCACTGAAACATCCAGGACTCTTATTGTGTCATCTCCCAACTTTGTGGAGGCAGCCACGGATGATGACGCTGTGGATCCCACAGGAAGGAGAGTGGATGGAAGTTCAACAGGGCTTGTTGTTACACTCACTGTCACATACGAGTCCATAACAGTGCTGAAGCTCACAGAAACATCCATGTCGTGCTCTGTTCCACCCTGTCCACCAAAGCTCTCTAGAACAGTGCTCTGATCTACCACAGAAGGAACTGCAGTTGAGATTTGAGTGGCAGTTGGCGTTGCCAATTGCATTGTCCAATCTAATGAGTTTTCCAGTGCTGTGTCAGTAGGCCAAACATCAGCTGGTTTCTTCACTGCTGACTCAGTAGTGTCTTGAATTGCCAATGATGAATCTAGGGTTTGCTGCTCTTCTGTGGAAGCATCAGGGTTTACCATGGAAGTACCTGCAGTCAGAATAGTTTCTGAGGAGCTTATGTCCAAGTGGCTTATTGTAGCAGCTTCAGTTACATCTGACTGCTCCACTGTGAATGGTTGGTTGACCATTGTCTTGTCTTCAGTTTGGTGTTCAACTGCTTCAGAAATGATGTTCTGATCTACACTGGACTCTTCAGGTTGCTCCACACTGACAACCCCTGTAGTTGTGAGGAGACTATCTTCCACAGACAGACCTGTATCGTGTGGTGAGACAGGGGCCTCTCCAGTTGGCATATCTGCAAAGGAATGGTCCACGGGAGGCTCCAAAGCCAAAGATGGTTTAACAAAAGAAGAATCATGCATGCCCAATGTTTCTTCCTGTGTCGATGGTTCCACAGAAGACTTTTCTGTATGTAACAGAGGTATCTGCTGAGTTGTAGTCTCTGGAAAGACAAGTATTTCAGACTCATCGAGGAAATCATCTTTTATATTGGCCATACCTTCATCCTCATCTTTGGAAGATTCATCATCTAATTTATTCCCTGAATTAAGAATATAGTCTAAAATCATATCTTCAGGAATATCATCAGTTTTGATTAACAAAGACTCATTGTCATCTTCAAGCCAGCTATCAGGACCAGGATAGAAAACTGGTTCCAGTGTTGCTTCTTCCCAAGGCCAAACACTTGATTCTATTTCTTTTCCTGAACCATCAAAAGCTGAACCAGACCCATCATCATACACAACTCTATCTCCAAGATATATATCAGTTTGATCTTCCACAGGGTGTACTTCTAAGGGAAAAGGAATTTCTTCCACAGACTCATGCAACAAAGAATCTGCATTTCTACTGCCTGCAGGACTACCTTGAGTTACTTCTTCCTTCTCAGCAGATACTGTTTCTTTAATATCAGTCTCTGTGACTGATGAAGAGGCCACTGTTGGTGCAGAAAGCAGTGGAACTCCATAATCATCTGTAGATGGAGGTTCTTCAGGCACAAGGTGAGGAGGACTTAAAGGCAAAAGGTCTTCAGATAGTCCAGTATCTTCAAACACAAAAAATAAAATTTCAAATTAGTCGTTATGATTAAAAGAGTCAAACAGCATTCATTTTATTGGCTGTAGAGCTGTATTCAGCATGTTTCTTGTGATATGCCCTGGCCTTTGTATGCTGAAGTCAGAAGGATTGCTACTGACCCCTCCCACTTTTCATTCAGCTATTCTACGGGCCAAGTCAAGACATATGAAAATACTTCTGTGCAATTAAACAAGTATCATGTGTGTACCATTCCCTGAAGGACTGAAGAAGCATTATTAGCTGTTACAAGCATTTTATCTCAGCATATTTTTCTTGGATACATACACAGAGGAAAGGTAAAAACTATCAGAGCAACACATCCAATCTTTTGGACCTTTCTGAAAAGTTATTTTGGTGAACTATCACCTTTGGTGAAGTGTCAGGAAACAATGGCATCTAAATTTAAGCTTCAGTTGATGACATTAACTCACCATCTAAAGAATTGGGGGATGAAAGCCATTCCAAAGAGTCCACAGAATCACTCTCAAACACTGGTGCAGTGACCAACTCAGCATACTTTTCTTGGATAAACACACACACAGGAAAGGTAAAAACTATCAGAGCAAGACATCCAATCTTTTTGGACCTTTCTGAAAAGTTATTTTGGTGAACTATCACCTTTGGTGAAGTGTCAGGAAACAATGGCATCTAAATTTAAGCTTCAGTTGATGACATTAACTCACCATCTAAAGAATTGGGGGATGAAAGCCATTCCAAAGAGTCCACAGAATCACTCTCAAACACTGGTGCAGTGACCAAGTGAGGAGTCCAGTTCCCATCCTCTAAGTCAGGCAAAGAAGTGGCATCAGCCTGTGAGGAGAGTGGAGCTTCAGGTGCCAGACTGGCCTCAGAGTCCAGATTTTCAGGTCTTGGCCAGATCTCATTGTCATTGGACTGTTCACTATCTGAAGTGGAATCTGGTTTGGTGAAATCAAAGGGCAAGGTGTTGCTGACAGTTGATTCATCTGCTGAAGGCCTTTCAGCTGAAAAGGTGCTGTCCTGGAAGATAAACACACCATCAGTATTTCCATCATTGCAGGGGAAACACTGGTGCACAAAGCTGTGTTAACAGCTATTTATCAGCTACATAATCAACACAGTGAGTAAAATATTATAGTTACTGTGATGCACAAAACACTCTAAATATGGAACTTGAACATATGCTGCCCTGTGGTCATTTATTGCTATTTTTCAGTGAGCAAGCAGGAGAAAAGCAAAAACCATAATATAAACAAAAGCATTTAGAACCCAGAAGAACTTTAGTCTCAAAGCCAAAATGCCCATGCAGAAGAAAAACAAAACCAAACCCTCTCAGCAGTAATGGTGAACAACAAAGACTATGCACAAAGAATTGGCTAATTGTTTGAAATGTGAAAATTTGTTTGTAAATCTCCACTTTGCACACTATTTACTTACTACTCCATACCCCAATAATTACTTGGTTTACAGTTAGAATACTTAGCACACTTCATCTTTGAATATTAATCTACTACCACGGTGCCTCATGAGGTAATTACAATGGGGAAAAATCAGTTCAGAGATTACTTGGTTGAGGCTACAAAAGCAAAGCTGTCTGACTAAAACTCAGGGATTACTGCTTCACTAACCAATTGCTGATGGTGCTAACTGCTAACTAGTAAAATCAAGTGGGCAGTGGACACAGGTTTTTGTAATCCATATGAGAGTTCATTCCTGCCTAATCTCTTCTTTAATCTCTTCTTTTTTTTTTTGAAATCTTGCTCTGGGTATAAACATAGGTGAATTACATTTTAAACTTCATTCAAATTGTATTTGAATGCTTTGGAAAGAAGCCAGTTAAGGTATTTAATTAAATATTTGTCTACCTGTATCAATCACATTTTTATAGCCAGTTTTTATGCCACCACAGTCTCCACATTTTTTAATTTATATGGTAACAATCAGTTGAAAAGTGTATAAATCATCTATACATGTGCTCCAGCAATTACCTTTTTTGGCAAGATAGGCCACTATAAATAAAGCTGTAAAAAAAGTTACTGTGCAAAATTAGAAACAAATTACACATCTAAATTCCATAAAGAATGAATAAGGACTACCAGCAATAGTTTCTCAATACTTTTTTATCTGTTTTTTTATGTGAGCATTTTGTTGCCAAGGATTGCACTTCATCATTTATTTGACTGTGGATAGGTGTTCCTATGACAACCAACATTATTCTAAGATTCTTGTTACAGTGCAATATATTATATTAACAGGTTTAATATCATATTGGCAAGTTCTGGGTTTTGCTAATGTCTTTTGAAAGGCTGACAAAGATGACAGATGACTGCAAACACAGAATCCCCTCCCCTGACTTTCCATTTTCTGCTGCCAGAAAGGCATTGTAGTCAGCAAGCCAGAGCATTCTACCTGTTACAGCTCAACAGAAGTAACAAGAAAATATAAATTTCAAAAACTAGACTTGATTTTTTCTTCTCTCTTTAAGAGAGTTGTAAAACTCAAAGGAAAGAATTCATGACTATTTGATACCATCTGCTAGCAATTCAAAGGTGAAGTCATGAGAGTCCCACATTATGTCATGAGCATGTATGATAATACAAATCCACCTTATTATCAAATCAGCTAAGAAAAATAATAGCAAAATTATTACAGTTCTACTTAACAGCATCTACTTGAACCACAAAGTTTTGACATCTGGAGAAGTAATTGACTAATCATTTCAATCTTGTTTACTGTTTAAGCATGTTTACAATTTTCTTAAATTTATCTGGAGTGGCTTCCCAAATTATCTGTATATTGCAGATTGTACACAGCTGGTTTTTGGAAACATTCAGTATCTTTTACAAAATTAGAGTCTTTGACTGAAGATATAGATTACATTAGTTTTTGTAGTCCACAAATAGAAAATTTAACTTCCAGATTTTTTTCTTGTACCTACTATTCCCTAAAATTGGTTTGAAAATTTTTATTGTAAAGTTACCTCTACTGCAAAATCTTCTTGCCTGCACATTTATCAGAGTACTCACAGATATAACATAAAGATGATAGAATTCTTTGTCTTACTAAAATTAACCTCTGCAACATGTTAATGTAGTTAGATAGCTCTAGTAAAGAGAAAGCCCTTTCCTAAAAGTTAACTTCATGTTCATCCACACCATTTTAAGCCATTTAAGGCAAATGCATATGAATTTGCATTTTAGACACCAATAATTAGTTTTTAAAACTCAGGGGGAACTGGCATGAAATAAAGGATAATACACCTGTAACCATTCTGACAGGAATATTTGGGTTCTGTGAAGCAACTACGAATTTTGCTTCCCTACCAATTTCAGAAGTTGGCCGAGCTCATTTCTTCTTGGAAGGCACATCTGTGTTACCAACAGAGTGCAGAGCAGAAAACTACTGGATAAATCCTTAAGCCCAACCAGTGCTTCATCACTCAGAAATTCTAGCTGTCAGCAGAACTGACTTGATCTCAGTGTTGCTGGCACCTAACTTGGTAGAGCTGCTTAAAGCCCCTTGGACTTGTATGGACACTGTTAGATACCAAGTCTTCTGTCCAATGGGCAACTTCAGGCTATGTCCTGGGTTGTTCCAGAGGTAATCAGAGGAGATAATTACAGTTTCAAGAGGGAAAAAAAAAAAAAACACCAAACACACTGGCTATTATTTTTCTGTGTTTCCTTTGCTTGCACATTAAGGGGTGGACATAATTTTAAAATAGAACTGAGAACTTTCAGTGAACACAATACAGTAACTTAAGGGGCATGTGAAACTTTGTTTTATCTCTTCTAGCAGCCAGTTTTAGTGCTTACATCTATTTCTTGCTGTCCAAAGAAAGGTAATATTACAGGAAGAATCATGTCTTTAGAGCAATTTACAGTTTAAATATCATGAAAAAACAGCCAAAGGGAGACTGAAAAACAGAGGCAGGAACACAGTACTGCCATATAATATAAAATAATCACAGGAAACTGTAGTGCAACAGATATCAAATTATCAGATGAGCATGAACTACAGGATAGAGAAGTTCTGGGTGCTAATTGCACCTCCACCTTCCTGATTTAAGCTGCTCAAATGTGTCCAGAGGCTCAGAACCACACTCACATCAAACTCCGGGCGCTCCAGCACAACTGGATGCTCTGTAATCCAGGTTGGGTCTTCTGGTGTAGGGTGTTGTATCTCTTTCACTGTGGAAAGATAAATACATGGGATCTAAAGGCAGCAGTAGCAGTGTGAGAAAGTTGTTTTGAAAGATTGAGAAAACATCTCTTATCTTGGTGTAGTGTATGACTTTTGAACCACATTACCCCTTCTATCCTTGTAAATTTTTTGGAACTATTGCCAAAATTTCACACCACAAACCTCAGTGTCAAAGATAAAAAAAAAAATAAAAAAGGTTAATCTAATGGGTTAAGAATGGGATACTACTGCTAATGATGGCATGGTAAAGACCAGAGCAAAACAAGCTGCACCACCATTGGTTTTGTTGCTTCTGTTTAATTATTCAGAGAGCAGCTGAATAATTTGTTCATCTGAGATTTATTTATAAAACTTCCACTTTGTGGCCTGCCAATTCATCATAATTAATACTCACCATTAATAAGCTGGAGAGAGTTAGGGTCTAAAGACAAAGAAGTGTTTTCAAACAAGGCATTTTTCTGGAGGATTTCAGCAATATAATCTTGGAAATCACTGATGGTGTACACAGCTGTTGGATTATCCTCTATGCTCATGAAGGAGTTGTCCTCCACCTTGTTGGAATGAAGGTTAATCAGGTCCCAGGAAGCATTGCTGATGGCTTTTCCATCAAAGGTCACAGCATAGTGAACCTCCACCCCACTTCAGTTGTATAAAGAAAGAGAACACAGATGAATAATGTAACATTTTCCAACATATAGAAAAAACTATGATTTTTTTCCCCCCAAGAACCTGTGTCAATATCCTTTTTTAATATAAAAGTGTATTGCTTTAAAGGTTGCTAAATAAAACCAACTGAGTTCTTTTCATGCTTATGTCTGCCTGCCTGTGCTTTCCACTCTTGCAAAGTTCTCAAGGAAAAGGCTACCACAGCCTGATATCTGGTCTGGTTCCAGCTCTGTATTTCTCCTAGTGAATGGCAGACAGACCCAAATGGTGGTTTTCTTCCAGCATTGTCAATGGGCCCACCAGCATGCAGTGGTGTCACCAGTGATTTTAAGATCATGCCAACGATGAGGATGGCTCCGAGGTAAGACAATAGCCAGGAAAAACAAGCTGTGTGTGGAAGCAATCTCCAGTAGCAAGAAGAAGCCCTAATCACTGTCACTGTGCAGTGCCAGTCTGCTTGAAATAATGTCTTTACTAGCAATAAAATGGAATTTAATACAGCTTATAATTTGGAACATTTTTCTAGATTCATTCAATCATTTATTTTTTAACTAAATTTTGTATCTGTGCAGCTTAGATTTTTTTAAGTATTAACTCTCCTCCATTTCCATAATTTTCTTTTCCTGATTACATCTAGATGACCTTTCCCACAGGACAGCATGGGCAGCAACCACGTTTACCATACACTGGGTATAGGCACAAGGAAGCTTTAGAAAACAGAACATATTTTGGCTATAGACAGGGCACAACAAGAAAATGAAGTAATCTAGGAAGTGTTAGAAAAATGTGCTCCAAAGGCAGGTTTTTCTCATTCCACAGGGCTGGCCTGGGCAGCTAAAGTAGTGGCTCTGTTCAGAGAAGTCTCTAAAATACCAGCACCAGATACAGCAGAAACAATCAACAAACACACTGGCTAAAACCAGGAGCCTCCTGGAGTTTTGCTGCTGGCTCTATCATGGAAATGAGCCCACCATGGGCACCAACTGTCAGCAAAGGAAATATAAGAGGACAGGAGTAATAAAAAGGCACAGTAGCAAAGATGGAATACTCCTCAAAAGTCACATTTAGCTTTAATACAACTGTGCTGGCAGTTCCAGTTAGTAATTCCTACCTAATAACTACGACACCATCTTCTGTCTGCAAAGGGCTGAAATATCTGGTGCTGGCAACACAGCCTTTATGAATAATCTCATGCATCTTTGCCTGTGGGAATGCCAAATGGTAGAGGATGGCTTTAAGTCACTATTATTTATAGAGAGATTTGTGGTTTCTGACCTTTCTTTTAAAATTAAAATGCTCATTCTCAGTAAAAAATGTTTGTCAAAATACCTTGGCTGAGAAATACACACACAAAAGTAATACATTTAGTAAGGTAAAGGCTGTGGATCATTTTCTGTCTTGTGAAATTCTTAAAATACTAAAAGGAGGAAATTTTTGGATGCTTAACCTCCACTTGTCTTACAAAAACCAAGTCCAGATTGATCCCATGTTCTGCTAAGGAACATTTATAAAACTGTTCCTAAGATGTGCAGCACCTCTGACCTTGAAGTAGGTGAGTCAACTGCCTTTACTGAAGTTTTCTTACTGACTTTAATCTCATTATTATATGTAATTGTTTATATAATCATTATCAATAATCATCCTATGTCTATTCAATAATTTGCTGCAAAGTATAAGGATCTTGAGTCATCATTAAGCAATTTTGGTGGGTTTTTTTTTTCCCACAAAAGACACTCCTACACACAAGTTATCCCAGTAGCTATCTTGCGTTTAGGAAGATTTTCTGCAAGTAGTTTTTTTTATGATTAGGACTTAAATAAGCAAATTATGTTTATCTGTAATCAAAATAGATCAGTTTACTTGCAATTTCTGGTAGAACTCCTTCACATAATACTCATGGCTGGATAACTATCTCACTCTGGAGACAAAACTACAAATCCCCAAAGCAGTGTCCTCCAGCTAAATATGTTTTTCTGTCTGTGTTATGATAATATCTGTAAAAAAGTTGTCTTTACCTGTCCTCCTCAGGAGACCTGAATATAGAAACAAAACAGAACAATAAAATCTGTTAAATTTATGTTATGATTTCAAGTCTTCTAATTTCAACAAATTTCCTTTGGTATTCTACAGGGCACACAAGTCTGAGAAAGCACACAGCAAAATAGTTACAAGTTGCATGGTTATTCTGCTACATAAAGAAATCTTCTGCTTTTATTGAAGTGAGATATTTCCTGTTGATTCCAAGGAATCAGAAGAGCAGAGCCATCTCTACTTATTGCAAATAATGTGGTTAAATTGCTGTGACTACCCAGAAAATCAAGGCTCACTAATTCTACCTAAAAGTTTACTTTATAAACACATTTTTTTTGTCATCCACAGGTGAAGACAGAGCTCTGATACTTTTCCAGAAATATCAACCTTTTATTTGTCTTCTCAAATGGACCAAGAGCTTGCAAATGAATGAGACTGCAGACACCAAGATGGAAGGGTTTGGTACATCCCAGGCTGGAAGCTGCACACTGTCTGGGGTTCCAACCATAAAACCTTTCTCACTATAGCTGCTCTGTTACTAGAATATTCCAGCCAATAAATTCTAAGAAACATATCTTCCAAAGTCTCAAAGAAAACACAATTTAGATTAAGTCATGAACAGGCACATTAGATTTTGAAAGTTATATCCTGTCCATTCAAGAAAAATCATAATTTATGACCCATGTACCCCAAAACTCAGACATCAGAAGTTTCATGCGTAATATGTAGGAGCCCTTTTTCCTCTAAGTTAACTTAAAATGTCATTCTGAAGCACAACGTGATTTCAGGAAACCAGACTTTAAAAAAAAAATTCTAATAAAAAGAGTTAAAACATTGCATTTCATTTATTAATCTATTCACCCACCTTGGCTTTGATTAAAAGAAGATTTACATAGCTCAAACTCCAACCCTTAGTATCACCCCAAATTAACATTAAGAAGATGAAAAAAAAAAATTAAATACATCCCATCTTTCCAAAAAGGTTTCTGTGTTTTTCCTTGTTTAATACTAGGACATCACTGAAGAAGTACCAGATACTAATTTTAAATTAGAAAAGATCTCTTTTAATTTTAGGATAGAATCTTGAATAAGAATGCCTGGTCTTAAAATCAGTGCAAGGATATCATGTCAGATAGTCTGGTGAATGCCAGGAGCAAAAAAAGAGATAATTACATTTACACACAGTTCTGTATTTCTATTTCAACCTCTGTGTGTAGAGGTACCAGCTATGAAAACATTTGTCCTTGGGCTAATGCATCTTAGGAGCTCCCACACACATGCCCAACATTCTTCCAAGTGTGGTGCTAGCACAGTGCACTGTCATACAGGATCAGTTCCACTCACCACAAATGCATCAGTATCTTTTTACCTGTAATCCAGGATGTGGATGCTTTTGTACCCAGGTAGTCCTTCAAATACACTTTTCATCTGTTTTGAGGGAAAAAAAAAAGTTAACATGGATTTCCTCCATCCTACTCTTAACATGGATTTCCTCCATCCTACTTGTTTGGTGAAAAATCAGGAGGAATTTTCAACCTTTTCTAAAAATGTATCTAAGCTCTTAGATCTATTAGGAGGAAAATGGTTGAATATTCTCTCTCTTTATGGAAGAAGTGTTTTAGTGGTGTTGTTCCATTATTAGAAAGGGAGAAGAAAAAGTATGAAGAACACCATCCAGCATACCCAGAAGAACTGTATAGAAACATTCAAACAGGGAAATTCAGACTCTGCAGAGGATCTGCACTGTCCATAGCAGAGGACATTCTTCTTCATGCAGCACAAATTGTTCTCTGCCCCAAATTTTCCATTACCTCCAAATTTTCTCTGGGTTGAAAAGAATTCAGGAAAATGCTTTGGGCCTTAGCAACTTAGAGGAGCAGCGACTGTGGCATGACAGGGACCTCTTAGACTCCAAAGAGGCACAAATGCATTACATAGTGCAACACATGGCTCATCCCCAATGCCCTAAGCATACCAGGGGCTCAGGAGTGATTGACAGTGCTAGTCAAAAAAACCAACTGGTTGCAGCAAAATGGCAGCACATCCAAGCCTAGGTCAATAGTCAACTGTGTTATGGGAGACAAAACCAAGAAAGAGACTATTGAAGGTTCATGCTGCTTCAGCATTTCATTTCCCCACCCAAAAATCCTTGCCAGTTGAGGACTATTTTTTACTCCTTAAATTCTTCTTCCCTTCTCCAGTCTCCCTATTTTTAAAATGTCTCTGGTGAGACTTAAACAATTGAAGTGCTGCTGACTTTCTTTTTTTCATGAGTTTCTTTATCCAAGCAGAGAGAAAACCAGGCAGGGGATCAAAGGAGTGGAACATCCATATGCCAGGTGGACTCTGTCCCATCTGACATTTCTTCCACACACACACTATGGCATTGCTACTTGGCCACACAGCTAGGAAAATTAAGATGTCTAGCCTAAGCTCCAGCTTGTGACAGTTGTGGTGATGCTTTTTGGCTGCAATGAAGAGTACATCTCTTTCCCATCTGGCCCAGGGTGAGCCCCAGTAAAAGGGATTCAACAGAGAACCCCAACTAAATGGGACTAAGGAGGAAGCAAAGCTGGAGAAAATATAAGCTTCATGATGTGCTGCTGTATGGCAGCCTGGATGTCTCTCCCAAGAGAAAGGAAAGAGAAGCTCTTTGCCCCAAGAAAATAATGGTAATAAAATTACCATCATTATAGACAAAATTAAAAATACTGGAAACAGTAGGGAGAGGACAGTTAGGAGACAGCAATTTGACCATATTTTAAATATGCATTTGTATATTGGTGGGCCCATAGCTTCATTTGTGGCATACAAATTAAAGCATTAATTAATGATGAAAATTAAATTAACTTGATATTGTTTTAATAAATTATGCATCTATGTGTATATATTTATATGTATATACACTTTTTTTTTCCTTTTGTAGTAGGTGCCAAACAGTCTAACCTGTGGTTCCTTCCCACTGACTCCAGTGGGATTTAAGCACATGTTTAAGAACTGGCTGGAGGGTTTTAAAATGTGGTGACAGGAACTGCTGGTTCTGGGTATAAATGAGCAGCAAGAGTTGTCTTGGCAGCCCAGATTTCAGAGAGTATCTCACTGCAATGGACAATGATTCATCTGGAGAAGTGTCACTCAGGAGCAGAAATAAGTCTGCATCATCTTCCAGTTTCTTCATCTGTCACCTGCTCTGCATATTCTCTAGATTCTCTAGACTGATGCCAGAGTGTCTTCTACAGTCCAAAATCTGGAGACCATGTCATTGTTTTGCTAAGACCCTCAAATTATCTTTTTCACTCCCCAGTTTCTCAGTTATGGGAGAATGCAAATTGGACAATGAGATGAGAAAGCACTGAAATAAACTCCAGGCAGAATGGCCACTGGAGAGGTATTAAATGTATCTTTAAAATCTAAGATTTTCAAATCCTGAATTAAGAACTAATGAAGTTGCATCAAGAGGCAAAGAAGAATCTTGTGACTTCTCTGTGAGTTTAAAAGCTTTTCTGCAGTAACACTGATAGGGAGAGACACTGAAAAATTCTGAAAGGATGGTAAGGCCCAAGTTAGCCTTAGTAGAAATAGACCTTTAAAGGGACTAAAATATGTGGGAAAATTTTTAATTTATTAATAACATCTGGCTTAGTTTCTTCCATGAACATGAGGCAAAGTAAATTAAGAAAATTGGAAAATGGGGGGGGGGGGGGGAAGCTATGCCTCAGCAAGGTCCTGTTTAGAGTAACTCCCTGTTCAGAGGTTTAGCATAATCTTCCTATCATCCCAAAAACTTTTACCTCTTCTGCTAGCAAAAATGAGAGCAGGCAACTTCATGAGAAACACTATGGCACTCAACTAAGTTCAAATAGGCAGCATGTCAGATAGAACTGTGTGGCTTTGTGGTGGGTGAGTATTTTCCAGCCTGCCTCAGGCAACAAAAGCCCTAAGATGGTTCTAAAGACCCCATGGGAAAAAGTCAACCCTTGACACAGGTGCTACGTGCTGCTATTGCTTTGCAGAGCCACCAAAAAGGAAAAGGAAGGCAGGGAAGGTAACCACCTGAGAGATGAATTGTTCAGAGAGCCGCTGGTGTTCCGCAGAAGCCGGGTCCCTCAACTCCTCACTGTACTTCTCATTAGCCACCAAAATGCTGAACTCAATCATCTGCTCCGCTGCAGGTTTCACTAGCTTCTCATCCTGCTTCTTTATCTCATTATTGATCTGGAAGACAAGGGAGAAGGGAGAAAACAAGGTGATTTAATGACTTTTTTTTTTTTCTCTCTTCTGTTTTGCCCTTTGCTTTTTTCCCAATAAATAAGTCCTTGTCACTCATCACAGACCAGATTCCTACCTGTTCTGGATTTATTCCATGTAAAAAGCATCTCTAGATATGTATATATGGTCCATCATCTGTCAACAGCATGCTACACTACTAAGCTTGGGTCCAAACATCTTCCTCATGTAGGCCAGAAACTTTTCCAGCTGCTACAAACCTGGATGTTTCCCTGGCTTGTGATGGGGCAGAAGACATGAGCCCTCTCCATAAATACTCTGTGGCCAGGAATACCTCGGGGCACTATTGGTGGGCCACACTAATGGTCACATTAATTTTTAATGGCATGTGAAAACTGCACTCCAAAGCACAGCATGCTCACTTAAGCCATCAGCATCTCTGTTTGCCTTGCACTATCATGGAGTGCTCATGAAGCCTCAGGGACAGAGGTAGCAACTAATGAGGCAATCTACTAAGCAAGAACATATTTTGAGAATTCTTGTATTGCAGATAGTTCTGTTTTCCATCTGCACATCTTTGCTCTAGTGCAAGGCCACCTAGCTGACCTCAGCTGCAAAGAGAAACCCAGTTGTGTGTGAAGTTTATGAGGCAATTAAAAGTGCAACTGTGGATACACAAACAGCTCACTTGAGCCCAGTCAGCAATAGGCTGATTTACCCAAAATTTACACATTTATCACAAGGCATTTATCCCATTTATCACTTACTATTCCACCTAGAAGACAATGTACCTCTGCCAAATTCTACATTCCAAACAATACCCTGTGCTGTGCAGCCTCAGAAGGTGAGGGTTCCCCTCAGGTTTCAATGGGCCACTGGGAGACCTGCAAGGACCTCTGCTTCAACTAGTAGGTCTTCAGTTGCCCAAGAAGCCCCACAGCAGTGGCTGTGCAACACATCAGGAGAGTGTAGATCTCATGGCTGCCACGAGCAACAGGGAATTCCAAGTTTTATTCTAATCTGAATGACTGAGAAACACAGGAAGGATACTTTCTGCTCCGTTCCCTAGTATTTTACAACCAGCATACTATTCCTTGTGGCATACTGAAAGACCTGAGAAAAAACAGATCTTGCTTAATGGTTTTGTCCTAAAACAACATGAAAAGGTTTTTGGAGGAGGGAAGGGAAGGCTGGCTTAAGTTAACTTCAGCCAACTAGCCAAAAGTCTTTGGCTATTTACATGCAGTTGTTGCCTTTTCCTCATTAAAAAAGAGAAAAGAAAGCCAACAAAACAGACCTCTGCAGCAAAACTGCAGCTAGTGTTATATATGGTGCAGGAAATGGAAAAATCTTTCTCACAAACGTTTAGGTGACACCACTGAGCCAATTATACATTGCTTAAGGGCCCTCAAATCTTTTTGTGAAATTCTCTTCCTTCCTCCATCCCTTTTTTACTCGATAATTGTTAAGGACCATAACGACTAGTACACTACTTAAAGCTAGTTAGTATTTTGAGAGAGAGATCATTAGTGGGCATACATGTACTGCTACTACATGGCTGTTTGCAACACCAAGTAGTTTCAATACTTTGTCAGTACCCCAAACCCAAAAGTAGACTCAACAGATGGGTGCAGAAGACGAGCTTTGCTCACTGTTAGTCTTGTCATCTGGCCGCACAGAGCACTGATGAGGTGTGATGTAACTGCACACAGTGAAAACACTGTAGCAGCAACAGTCTAATTCTGGTTTCTTTATGATTTACTGAGTGGCCCTATTCTCTGCCTGGGCAAAAATACCTCTGGAAGTTCTGTTTCAAAAAAGAATAATGGTGTACATGGAACCAAACCACAAGCGTTCTTGGTACGTAATATAAAGTCAGGCCCTGGACTTGAGTCAGAAGCTGTCTGCCTGTTTCATATTCAGTATTTATTCTTGGAAGCACAGTATCAGAGCTCTACAGCCAGCCCTGAAAGCTCTAGAATAAAGTACAGTTTGGCCCAGCTTTGTTTCATGGCCATACAGTTGACAGAACCATGCAGAGTTAAACCCAGTGCCAAAAATCACCTACTTGTATGCAACATCATAACCTTCTTAGTATACATTGAAATATACTTTAAAGAAATGATATATATATAAGAAAGCATATATTCCTATACTTTATAAGAAAACAAAAGCCATCTGATTCATACCACTAGTTTGCAAAAATTTTTTTGGTCATGTAGGCCCATGAAGGCTGCAGTTGGATTCTAGAGTTTGGCCCCAACTTTTACTCCAGAAGAGCTGTTTCCTGGAAGCAAACACTTCCCTGGGACCTATGTGGTGGTCAGCATTTCTGAAAGCCAGTTCACTTCTACAGAGATGTTTTAAGGATTTGATGAAGGCTTCCCTGTGTCAGGAGTTAAGTATTAAGGAAAGGGTGACTGTAAGGGGATAATTAATTTATGTCAGCAGAGGAGAGAAGGAGCAGAGACTCAGAAGGAATCTCCAAGGCTATCCAGGCTGCCTCTCTGCTGTCCTACACAATTGCACCACATGGAGCCTCAAAACATGACTATAGCAATTTAAGGTGTGTATTTAAATGTTTCCATAGGAATAATGCTCCACATTCTTCCTTGTATAGTCCTGTAGCACTAGAAAAATCCTCACTTGATACCTCAACTGATCTATTCTCTCTCACTGGTCAGGGAAACAGCATTGCAAAGACTCTA
This sequence comes from Merops nubicus, assembly GCF_000691845.1. Classification (NCBI taxonomy): domain Eukaryota; kingdom Metazoa; phylum Chordata; class Aves; order Coraciiformes; family Meropidae; genus Merops; species Merops nubicus. The sequence goes on from NW_008587576.1 coordinate 29,046, forward strand.
CAAATGAAAAAATACCTACCCAGGAAATTATTTTAAAACTTTCTCAAGTTCATGCCCTGTTTATATGAAATCTTAATTTGTGTTAATGCATCATGCTAACAACACCTTTAAGTACTAGGAAATGCAAATGACCACAAACAATATTATTTAGGGAAGGCAACAGAATGCTGAACCCAATGAAAAAGAAAAACACAACCCACTCACAGTAGTGTCTGCATCTTCAACCTCATGGACAGTACCACCTGCAGGACCCTCAATGGAGATCTCATGAGGGGGAGGAACATTGGCAGCTGCATCTGAGTTTGAAAGACAGCAATATTATTTTGCTTGGGGGATTTTTTTTATACCCATGTGCATATAGATGTAGGCACAGCAGTTTAGCAAGCATAAGCCAACAGTAAAATTTGATTCTTATTCCCATCATCGTGACAGAAACAACACAGGAAACACCTGAAGAGCCTGAGGAAAAGTATCAAATACACCAATCAGAATAAAATGCTAATGTTCTCTCTAAGCAGATGTATTTTAAAAGTGCATAAAACTAATTCCTCAAGTAGGATTTTCATGGTTCATACATTAACAAAACAACATCAGCATATAATATGATCTCTAGCATACAAGCAGCATTGAGATGCAAAAATCCACAGCTCTTTCTGAAATCCAAACATGGTCACATTTCTCAGTATTGCAATAACTGAGAACCAGCCTCGACAGGAATTAGGTGAAAACTGACCTCTCAATGTGGTGACATCAGCATCCAAAGCTGGAGTTGGAGTCCCAGTACTGCTAAACAAAAGTAAAATCAGAAATTAAAGTTGTACATGGAGAGACAGAGGTATTAGTTTTTGATCTATCTTCGATTCTGCTGCCACACCAGAAAGTATATTTGCAGAAGAAATTTGTCATGCTACTACTTTGCTGATAACTTCATAAACAATTAGGCTTTGCAATATTTCAGTTGTCATTTGCAGCTTGGATATTGGGTCACTTGCATCCCACAATACATCATGTGCCTCTCCAGGTTGCTAGCCTCCATATATTTCAACTGACTTGGAGTCCTGCCCAAAACCACATTTTGCCTTCTAGCAGTTCTGTAAAGGAAGAAAATGCAAACAGCAGAGATAAAACACACGGATAACCTGTAATATTCTATAAAATGCTCCTTTTTTTAAATACTCTCCAGCTCACTAAAACATCCTAACTGTATTGAAATCACTGTGAGAAGGTGGGTTCTTTTCATCATTAATTTTACTCCACTTATTTGGAAATCTTGAGAAGGCATCAGTTTCCATATCCAATTATTGTATTCACACACATAAAACTATTCTAGGCCAAATGTGAAAAAGAAAAACATTTCAGATAAAAATCAGATGAAGACTGTCAGCATGAAGAAAAACTAACAGCTTTGACATGGGTCTACCAGGAAACCCAAGCTCCTTGGGGCCAATTATGTAAACCCTGAGCAACTGTCAAGTTACCAAGAGTGGGAGAGACACTCTGACAGAAATAAGCCTTTCCTGAATGAAGAAAAAGCTATTTTGCAGATCTGTTGTATTTTGAATATATATAGCCCAATCTGTAAGACCACAAGTTTAAATGCTAGAGAGAAACTGAACTTCACACTTCAGAAAATCATTTAAGTTCACTGCATTCAGGTATTTCTAATGGAACTCCTTTTTTTTTGGTGGTCATACTTGTGCCATAAAATACACATTGCAGCAAGGAATCTTCACTGCTATACATGCAAGTGCCAGTACCATTTGAGCTATAGTTCCTACCCTTCCCAGGTTTGATTTTTGATTCAAGTACTAGACTACTCATCCTGCAGTTTGTCTTCAGGCAAAACTCCACCCAAAGCTGATGGATTTTGCCTCCTTCAGGATATATAATCAGCCTCTGTAGCACTGCAAAACACAAAGGCTTCCAGCACCAGCCAGATAACCAGTTCCAAAGTTACATACTGAAGGTGCCAGGGCACAAGCACATGATCAAACATAAGATAACTTCACTGAATTAATGTCTCAAACCCTCTGTCTCCCCCTGCCTCACACAGACACATAACACTCACCAATAAACAGATCTGAAGACAAATCTGATGAATTTTCTATTTAAGTAAAGAATTTTTTCACCCATCCTTTCCCAGGAGGCACAAGCTAGTCCTGTGCATACTAACTACACCAAGATACAGTAAGTTCAGGGAATGCTAAACTGACAGGGTGAGACCTACATAATTATAAAATATTAACAAAAAATAAAATAATCCCCAGATGAACAAAGTAAAAAATACTTATTCAAGATTTTAAACAGTACCTTCCTGGATTTTCTTGCCCTAAAGCTGATGAGCTCTACACAAGCTTTGAAATGTGCAGCTCCTTGTGTTTGCTTCCATCTTGTGGATGCTGGTACCTGTTTTCAGCCAGCACAGTGCAAGGTAACTCTTACTTATGTTGTCAATCAGGAGAATCTTGGAATGATTTCCAAGACTGGAAAGCCAAATTTTAGTCTCTTATTCTCTCTGCCATTGCCACCACACATATAAAGAGTCACAAGCAACTCATTCAAAAAATATCAACTTCTTTCTGCTAAAAAATACCACCAACCAAACAATAAAACTCCACACTAAAAGTGTTCAAATTTTCTTAGGAATGATGGATCTATTTTAGAGGGATTTAGTTTCTGTGCTTGTTTATATCATCTTAGAACTGAAATAAAAAATATTGCTTAATTATTAATAGGTCAGATTAAAGATTTTCTGATTGAATTCACTTAACTCCAAGGATGCAACACTCCCACCAATTTCAACATCTATACCAGAATCTCATCAAATTGGAGCATCAGAAAAAAAAGCTTTTTATTACATTCTATTTAATAATGGCATATTCAGAAGCAAATATGATTTCACTTTTCAGGAGAGGTGAAATAATCTGGGATCTTACTCATTGCAAACTGCTTAGTGTAAGTAAGGTCAGAATAAAAACTCACTAAAAGCACAGTGATGTGCAGCAAAACAATCCTGCTACAGGATTTGTAACTTTCTGTTGAGCTGCAGTGCTCAAACCCATATATAAACATTAGCTGAGCCTTCTATCAACTCCCTTTTCTTTAGAAGAGGACAGTGAGAAACATGTGCTGTGGTAGGTTCTGAGCTCAACCTGAAACTCACAGGACTCGCCCTGGCAGGGGTCAGTGCCTAGTGGCACTTCTGAGGGGTGTCCAGGCACTCCTGGCCTCCAGCTGCTGCCCCAGGAGGCAGAGGTCACCCATAGATCCCACGCCATCCCTGCCAGCCTCCTGCAGACTGGGACTGTAACTTAGGGCACCTCAAAAGGACCTAAATGTCCACCTGGCCAACTGGACTGAGCACCCACCTCAGCTCCCACCTGGTCGCTCTCTCGCTCTTCTACGAGACAGGCAAGAAAACAGGATGAAAAAGCTTCTGAGTCAAGATAAAGACAGGAAGATGGCTTCCCAGTTATCTCCACTGGTAAAACAGACTCAGCTTGGGGCAAATAAAACTAATTTACTGCATATTTAAATAGATTAGGGTAGCAAGAAACAGACAAACACTAAAACATGACCTCCTCCACCAGGTTTCACTCCTGACCCCTCTACCCAGCGTGGGCTCTGCAGGGACAGCAGTTTCTCCAGGAGATGTCTACCAACTCCAGCACGTCCTCCTGCTCTGCCTTTGACCTTGGTGTCTCTGTACCACCATTTCTCATCTTCTTCTGTTCCCTCCTCCTCTCCCTGTGCAGTGTTTTGCACTACCACCATGGGTGAGGGGTCCCTGTGGTGGGTCAGCTGGAGTTGGATGGAACCAGCCGTGGCAAGCTCAGGGCAGCCCTGGCCTCTCCTCACAGAATCTGCCCTGCAGCCCTCCCCACCACCAACTGGCCAATACATGCTTGCCAACGTACCCACAAGATCAATTTTAACTAAGTTGCTTGAGGTTCTAAAGAAAGAACCCTCAAAGTAGCCCAGAGAGACTGCTATGGTATAAATCACATTTGAAAAAAGGAGAAGTTTGCAAATGGAGAAACCTAAGATTATCTTTCTACAGTAGAGTGCTACCTCTAGACTAGATTACTGATTACAGACATAGCATAAAACTCTCAAAGCTTCAGAGGTCTCAGAGGACTGTCTGTTGCTGATCCAAATGACTCAAACAGAGGACTTTGGATAGCAAGGTAAGCTTAGGCACTGGGCTAGCCATGTGCTGGCAACCAGAGGCCAAACTGGGCCATGGGGCAAGTGTGAGAGTGCTGAAAAGCAAGTTCAGAACAAGGGTGGCTGTCACCTACAGCATGGCAATCCCACCATCCTAAGCAGCAACAGGCCAAGCTCTTCTCAAAGCTAGGTGGTACATTCTCAATGGCACTGAGGGGCTTTTAAATACAAGCCCCCAAGAGATGATCAATTTTCTGAGAAAATTCCAGCTCCCATCTGGCTGAAAATTAAAACCCAAAGGCTTAAGCAACACCTAGTAAAATTCTAATCAATATAAGCAGCTAAGACCAGTCAAATACCAAATTCAGTCAAATTAATAGTGATCACTTTTTCTCAGGAGGATAAAAATACTGTAATGATCGACCTCCTTTTATGCACAATGCTGTTTTTTCATTGCCTTACCAAGATAGTGGGGCTTGCATTCTTTTTGCATCCATTTCTTTTTGCTTTCTAGTTCCTCTATTAATTCCTGTATTAATTTCTTCAAGTGCCTGCTTCACTAATCACCTAAAAAAGCAGCAACAGTGCTAAGTATCTCTAAGGAAGCCACTCAAAAAGCACATGACAACGCATATACTGATTTCCCTGAAGACACTGCTCTTCAAGGTAAACAGATTCAAATTCCCCTTCAGTCACAGTTATTTAAAATATAAGGGATTTTTATTTGCCCCAGGCTTATTCCAGGGCCTAGGCCTTATTTTTAACTATACCTACACAAGCAAGCCACTCCAGGTGGAGGGACTATAATCCAGCAAGAGCTTATTGTGAATTTGGTACACACACACGAAATGTAATTTCTGTTGTCCTACCTGCACGAGTGATGCCCTGGATCACCTTGGCTGAGCAGTAAGCAAAATATAAAAAACATACACATATGTATGGAGAGGCAGGAAGGAATATAGAGCAGCAGATGTCTAAGCAGCAGAATGAACAACACTACGCTGTGTTTCCTTGGCAGAAACAACCAGTTTCAGATCATGGAGGATTTAGGCAGATGTAAGATAAGACCCACAAGGGACCCCCAAGTTGATCTGAAGCAAACAGTGCTTCTCTACAGCAAACAGCTCACAAATAGAGCCTATATTCCCCTTTTTCAAACCTCATGACATCAGTCATGCCAGAAGAAGACTCGATAGGTTCCAGTCCACCAAAGCATGCACAGAGTCCCATTGACTCACAGGCAACTGTAGAGTCCAAACAAGTTCTCTATGTGCAGCCATATGGTATTATTAAGGAGAAATATCACTCTTCACCTGACAAATGGGGCATCAGTGATACCACTGCACCTCTCATGACATTTTGCAGAGGTATTAGTTACATTTTTCACTATGATACTCAAGGTTTAACACAAATTCAGCTCTGTGGTTGAAGAAGTTAACACCTTCAGCTTTGTACTACACGTTCTGGACATCCACCAGTTTATCAATGGTTAATAGCCTTGTTTATCCATTTGAATGTCCTATAAAGCCTAATTTGCTATGTCAAGCATTTCTTTTTCTTAAGTATTATTATTCAGTGCTCATATTGCACAAGGAAGGGAAAACCATTTTATGACCTGATTTTTCTCCTTTTTAAATATTTAAATCACATGTCCTTGAAAAAGTAAGCAAGCAACTTCAGAAGTATTTTTATACAAGGACAGAATGCAAGACTGAGTCTTGTATTCAAATTCTTTTATTTTAAAATTATACTTCCATTTATCTTAATTTTCATCTGGGTAGTTCTTGATTGGATTTAAAGCAGGACAAACGTTTCATATTTGCTACCTGAAAGCAGGGAGCACAGAAGAAAACACACAACTGAAGAGCAGCAGTGTGGAACTCTTCACATGGGATAAAGCTGTAGATGCTCACAAGTTTCTGAGATGAGCAGTATTGTTGCCAAGTCCACGTGCAGACAGTAAAGGAGCTCAGGTATGTTTCTACTTCACTGCAGGCAGAACTGCTGAAATGATCCCAACCCAGATGACAAATTCTTTTTCTTTCATAAAGCCCATTTAGACAAATGGTACAAAATTTGAGTTGATACATTATCAACCACTGTGTCCACCACTGATGAAATATGGATCCTAAGTTTGCCAATGTACTTCAAATACATTGAAAAATGTATTTTGAAATGTATTACAAAATACATTTTTCAGTGTGTTTCTGTAGACAGAACAAAGGAGGTCCAGACATGATTTATTGTGACTCAGTGAGTCCGGAATCCACGAGTACCAGTCAGAAAGGACACATGCTTCTATTTATTTCATTTGACATAACAGCCACTTCTGAAGAAGTTAAAAAGTAGTGCACTATATTCATCCTTTTCAACTGCCCCATGTTTCTTACCTTTTCTTAATTATGTTATTGTGCATGCAGCACTCAAGCAAGGCTATGAAATAAAAGCTCTAGCTTTCTACTGCAGTACTTTGGTGCTACTCCTCTGTCTCCCATTGATTCTCAAAATCTGCCTTTTGACTCCCCAGGAATTAGACAAAATGACTGTCCTATTATCATGAGACATACTCCAATATTAAGAGAGCAAAATTCTTTATGCAAAGTCCCAGTGACCTACTGAATAAAGCAATCATTAAAAGTCTTGAGCTGATGCAGTGCTTCCACACTTCCAACTTAGGCAAAACTCTAGCATGTCCACGGGGATGCTCTATACACATCTGGATTATGTCACACATTACTTTTCCTTTTAGGTTTCCCCCTCAGTGGTACTTAGGCTAATTCTGCAGCTCCATAAAAGGCCAGGCTAGCATGTAATATACGTGAGCATTTAACCTACATGAAAGCATGCCCCAGCCTCGTGGGAACAAACCCCCATCCTGCTGTTACGTAATGCTGGATTGAGAGTTATTCTGGGAAATAAATTACACAAGTACAAGCCACCTTTCTGTAGGCTACACTAAAACTATCCTAGCATTTAAGTCACTGGAACCAGCTTTTTCTAGCTAGCTAGACACACAGTATTGACATCCAGGTAAGATTACATGAGATGCATTGCATTATTTAAGTCACAGTTTCAATTCTACAGCTGTTTATAGCTTTAAGCACTGCTTTAATCTAGAAAGGTAGTGCAGTTAAAATGACCAACAGATATCAAGGGCCTGTCTTCCATTCCAGATTAGCCCCAAATTAAGAAATCATTTCACAGAAACAATTATCACAGCAAAACAAGATTGGTCAAAGCTCATCAAAGGAAAATAGTCTTTTAGTTTCTTGTGCCTGGGCTATGCTCCAGAAGAAAAACCTACTTCCAATTTTCTTATGTTGTTTATCAGTGGGAAAACAGACTGAGAAATATGCCTAGTGCCAGGCCTCCAAAATGAAATGACTGCTCCTGCACATTCAACAGAGAAACCAGAGTCCACCAGAGGACAAATCAGAGCACCTCTGCTAGACTCCTGCCTGCCCTGGAGAAGCCTGTCCTTCCCTGGCAGTGTGGAGCCTCACCTGAGCATCTCATCTACATGGTGCACCCAGAGCTGGTGCTTTAGGATAGTCCTGCTGTCCCTTGAGACAGGAGAGCAGGGCAGTTCCCTGTTCTGACACAGATGGCAGAGCTGAGACAGACACACTCAAATCCCAGCGTTGCCCTGCGCTGGGCCAGCCTCTCTCTGCACATCTGGGTCAGCAGGTGACAGCAGCACTGCCCAGGAGATGGCAGAACCAGCTCACATCTCCTCCTGTGCAGGGGAGACCTGACACTGGACTTCCCACACTGGGACTTAGGGGCTGGGGGTGATCCCAGGGTGGGTACTTTGACTTCTTACACAACATTTTAATAAGGTCTTAATGTTATTCTGATGTGTACTGGGAGGTCTGGTATATTTTTTTGCAGGAAATAGTGTTGGCTGTTGGCAATACTGAGATGTCTCACCCACTCCTCTTGATAGAACATCAAGAGGAGTGGGTGAGACATCTTCTACCCATGAAAGCAAATCATGGCTTTGTTTTCATATGACCCTGGCTTGCAAACTTCATGTCTTGAACCATGAATGCTCTAAGATGTCCAGAAGGCTTTTTGAGTTTTTTAATATTGCCCAAATAATGTACAGTATTAATTTCTTCCTGATGCTCCATTACCCACAGCAAATCTACCTGTTCCTATCTCATTGCTTCAGGCATGTATCCCTTTCTTTATGCAATAAAACACTATCATATCCAAGCACAAGACAAACAACAAGGAAAGGTACAGTAAAACCAAAGCTTAAACTGACAGTGATAACAGAGACCCCATTCTAAAGCTATAAACAATCTGAAGTAACACACTGAGATAAAAGCAGTGTATTTTTGAAAGAGATGCAATAAAGCCCCACAGTAAATTCAGCTGAGTAAAGCTTGCCAATTTTTCTTCTGGAGCCCCTCTATTGCCTGTCTTAAAGCACTTGATCAGATGGACTCTGTACAAGTACAACATAAATCACTCTGATCCACCTTTCAATCAAATGTTGGGCTTTTTGCATTGTTAGGTTGTTTAGCCCACTGTATGCAGTGACACTAGATTACTGTTGACTAATTCTTCTCTTACATTTCTACATTTACTAGATTTCCTGAATGATCACATAAAGGAATACAGTAGGTTTTCCAACTCAGCATTCTTCAGAAGGGAGAATTTCTTTCAGTCTTCAGCATTCAAACTTAGATAACTGTATCTCTGAATTCACATTTTCTGATAAACAAGATATGATTCCATTCATGTAAAGAGCCAGTCTAGAGAATGATTAATGCTACTTGGGGGAAAAAAAAAAAATCAGTCCCAGAAAGTTTAAAAAAAAAACAAAATCTTGTCTTTGCAATTTATTTTCTCTTCAGAAAAAAGAAAAACATCACCAAAAATAAAAAGTTTGGCCAGTGTTGCATTCTTAACAGGAAAAGTTCTGAACATGTACACTACCCAGTTGACCTGGAGGCTTCAGGGGCTGTTCTTGTCAAAGGAATGTTCAGCCCAACAGGACAGAGAGAAACCACTCTCTTAGGAATCACTCTTCTCCTTATTGCCTCATGTTATTAACTTTAATATAAAATGTTGTGGTTATGAAATAATTATGAGGATACCAAATATGGGAAGTTTTGTTTTGTTTTTAAAGTTTGTTAAGTGATTACTTTTTCAGTAAATTAATTACTCCTGTATTTATGATAAATTTATGTGGCCTGTAAAGCAGGGAAGTGAGCCTGCCAGTTTTTCCAGCTGAGTTCAGCACTAGGTTGTTTGGGTTTGAATTGCTCTAAAAATAACATCGTAGATTAAGTTCTGAGGAATAAAAATTTGAACTGATTTTCCTTTCAGTTCAAAAGAGAAATGGAAATAAGAGGTCAAGTTCAGGTTTGCTTTGGTAAAAAGCTGCCAAGATTTGGATTAATTTTTCATTTTATCACCTTGTTAAAAGTGTGAGGAGCCCAAGCAGCCAATTCTCTTGCAACTGTTTTTAAAGCACATATCTCAAAAGGTTTTTTTTTTTTCAAAAGCACTCCACTTTTTTTTTGTTTTTGTAATGATGACCAGGACTGCCTTGAAGCCTTTGGGAAAGGTTTACAAGATAACCAGAACACTAAGACAAGTAACTATGGACATATCTCTTTCTCAAAATAGATTTCCCCCACTAAACCTCTCCAGGTAAATAGCCTGCATCTGTGCCTAATGGCCAACAAGGTGATGATATACTTAAGCAAAAGTACAAGCCTCAGGATTGGCTGAGATATTTTGAGCATGCCAAGCATGCCAGGACAAAGCTTCACATGCAAGAACCACAGGATTTCTCCACCACCCTTTTCTCTTCGCCCTTTTGCACAGAGGTGAATTTTGTTCATCTTCAGTGCATGAATCAACTCCAGCAGCAGAAGGACCCTTTAAAAAGTGAAAAGTACTTACCCACATGACCAGTCAGTGCAGGAGCTGACAAGAAAAAGAGAGAAAAGGTTCTGAAATGTCACAACTCAGCTCTGCCTGTTGGCTCTAGAGAGAATAAAACACAGTGCAAACAACAGATACTCACCTGCCCATTGCTTCCTTTGCATAGGACAGTTTCTGGAAAACAAACAAACAAATCCTAAGTACATTTGAGTATCATAAGGTGAAAGGAATTGAAATGTAGTTTATACCACTTTGTTTCCTCCCCTGTGCCAAAATAAGTTTCTTTTCTTTGTTGTATGTTCATTTGTTGAATGCAAAACGTATTTACAAAGTCCCTGCTGAAAAGAAAATCCATCTTACATTTCCAAAATGCAACTGAAACTCAACCACAGATGCTGTAAAGAGTGCCATTGGTTCTAAGAGAGCAGTCACAGGAGCTTGTGAGGAAACCCACAAGAAGTGGAGGAGATCCTGAGCAGTTTGTAGCATGATAGCTGTTGAGGAATAATGCTGGATCCTGCTGTTGTATCAATGTAAACAAAACAGAAAATACTTAAAGAAGATTATTGTCTAGCCACAAAAGTTCTACTTCCTCTGGTTTGGGAGGAAAAGGGATGTTTGAAGGTTTGCTTATTGGGTTGGCTGGCTTTACATAATGAATGCAGATATATTTTTCAGTTAAAACTCAACCCATAGAGCATAAACCCAAATATCTACTTTGAAGTTAAATGAGAATAAGCCTAGCAGATACTATCTCCACTTTGAAAACTTCTCTGCAAAACACCCATATATATTTAATGACCTAAGGACTGTCAATCCAAGCTATCCTGATGATTCTTCTCATGAAGGAGAGGTGAAAAGCCTAAAGAGACTTTTTGAGCAGGCTAATCTGTTCATTCTCTTCACCTGTGTTTCTAAGGAAGTGTAGAAGTTCAGTCTGTATTGATCTGGAGCCACATCAGTGAGGACCTTTCTCTTCTTTCCAGGACACCTGTGGACAGTAAGTGTGATCACAGCTAGAATGGCAGGCAGCCTGGTTATCAGCCTGAGAAGGCCTTGCCAAAATACTTGTTTCAGTCACTTTGCTTTTTAGCACGTCCTTTGACCCACCTTTATTGTACAAGTCCACTAAATGTAATATCTGGAGATACTTTAGTATGAAAAACTAAGATGCAGTGAGACCAATTTTAAGTGACAAAGAAACTATCGAGAGCAGAGAGTCCACGGGGAAAAGTCTAACTCAGGGCTACCAAAATTATACTGGATTTTGGGTAATTTTTTTAAGTGGTCATTACCCTGCTCTATACTATATTTGTACTCAGCTTTAGTGAGCTGGGACATGCAAGGAATAGAGAGACTGATCTCCCCTGTACAAACTGTTGGAAAGTTATATGTAAGTAGTAGCCCATAAAGATGTTTGTTCATTAGATAAAGAGATTTTATTCCATATTCAGTCACTCAATGCAGTTTATAGGTGCTATTACTAAAAACCAACTTGATTAGGGTCCCCACAGATCTTTTTAATACCACCTGGCAGTCTGTTCCCAGCAGATGTACTCCCTGCTCCACAAAGGCCACTGGCAGCAGAGGTCAGCATAGTCCTGATCATTTCACACAGCAAAGCAACAGAGACAATCCCACTGAGGGCAGCCTTGGACAAAGCTCTGTTGGAGGACAGCCTGAGGAGCTGGTGGCACCCAGTTTTCCTGAGCTTGGGTTCCAGGACTTCACTAGTATGTCTTGTTATTTCCAAGTCTTCTAGTCAATAAATTACTAGACAAACCAATAAGAACCAAACCTGAAATGTCAAATTATTACTTTAAAGAATCATTAGGCAGCTATTAAACCCCATATGGCAATGCAAAGCTTGCACATAAATTATTATCACACTCCAAATTATTATCATCCTCCAGCTTTATGTAGCAGGTAAAAATCTTAGCTTTTACAGTACATTTAAAAGGAAAGTATGATCTCAATACCCAGTCTTCAATTTCTTACTGCCTACAGAGGGCTGAAATATATTCACACATTTTGTATCAATCCTACAGACTGAAATAAGGCTTGGGTTTTGATAATGTTAAATGTTTGGGCTTTTTCAGCTGAGAATGTGAAAATGAAGCAAAAGGAAAGCTGGCATTGTCTGCAATGCCACACTACAATGTTTGTGGTGTGATTGCCTTCCTCCCTCCTAAACAACTAATTTGCACTCCAGCCTGGGGAGGGGGCAAGCACTGACACATTTGAATTTCAAGGCAAACAGGCACCTTTTTCCCCCCCTGAGTTTTGTGTCATTTGCAGTAGCACTTCCCTTTCTCAACAGCCAGTTTTACATAATGCAAAATTACCATGAGTTATTAAGATTCCATAACATTAAATAGAGGCACCATGCCACAAATCCCTCTCAACAGACCACATGCAAAATTACCATGAGTTATTAAGATTCCATAACATTAAATAGAGGCTACCACCATGCCACAAATCCCATGCAGTACTGACTGGAGGGATGAGATTCTGTTAAACTTGTGACCTTGCAGAAAAGCACTTATGTAGGATACTCCTGTCTGATCCTAAGAGATGATCGTTATGCACAGAAGACAAAATATCTTGGAGGTGGAGGAAATGTCAAGGAGATCTTCAATAATCTCATATTAGTTTAATCCTGTCTGTGTAGGACTGTAGCAAGCATGTTTGATTCAGCCCACGTGTACACAACATTTCCAACAGGGAAGTCATACCAAGAAACTCTTCTCTCTTTGTCTGTCCTGATTCCCCCACCCTGGTGTTCAGGAGAACCACAATGTCATGAAGGCAAGGCCAAAGTACTGGGGGGAATTTGAGGAGGTGGATGACAATGTCCAGAACTGAAGATGGAGGAAAAGGCCAGAACAGAGAGTAGTGCTCTGAGACACAGCCCTGACAAATAAGGTGAAAATATGGTCTCCAGTGACTAAAAGGAGAGACAGCAGGGAAAGCTTAGTGGAATAGGAATTGTTTCAATCGTGTCAGCTTGAAATGAAGGTTAGAGATCCATGGAAATGTGTCAGAAGCAAGCTAAGGGTGCCATCTGTTCAGGAGTAATCAGCTCCACAGTAGAGGTGAACTCAACATAGAAGTGATGCTTCAGCATGTGTTAGGCAGTGCTATCTAGAAATGAGGTGCAAAGCAGGGAAAACAAGAAAAACTGGAGATCTGCAAAGGAAAGGAGCTGATCAGACAAGGATGATGAGGATGAAGCATCCATTCGGAGCTCTGCCTGGAAAGAGATGAGCAGAGGCTTCATGGTTGATAGTTTTTGTGCTATGCCAGATGTCTGTAAAACAGATTGAAAAGGAATATTTAGGCTGGAACTGGAGGAGAGTGACCAGAGAGAATGAACACAGAAAGAGTTTAAGAGATGAAAGGAAGATGAGACAAGATTGGGAGAAGCAACTGGAGCTAACTAATCTATTTGCATATATGTAGTGAAGGTCTGAGGATTTGTTTGTTTTTCTTTTTCAGTTAGAGGAGGCTAAAATTTGCAGGAGAATAGTAAGTGTGGGGATAAGAAAGGGGGTGAAGGAAATCTGACCTAGTGGCTCAAAGGAGAGCAGCAGAAGACATTTTCCTTGTATCTGTAAGAAGGGATGGAGGGTGTGAAAGAACAGACAAGATCTGCTTTTTTCCAGATTTAGAAGAAAACAGAGATGTTCCATGGAAAGAAAAAAATGTTAATGTATCTCAGTCAGCAATCAAAAAGATACTGGAAACTGTGATTAAAACATCTGATTAAACATTAAAAAGACAATGTTTAGCAAGGAACATCACAGAACAGGAAGAGAGACAGCAGAAGAGGTTTTTCTGCTTCAGGAACCTTAAGGAAGACAAAATCATCTACTTCATGAGGTGGTCAGAAACTACAGCACCAGGAGTAAACAGCTAGAAATGACTCACATCATCACTACACTGTGTATGTACCACTATGTGCTACACCCCCCCTTCGAGCACAGCTCAGAATTTAGGCAAAATCACATGTTCTACATTACTAAGTGCTCAGACAAAGCTGTGCTACACACTCCTTTCCACAGCTAACTCAGCTAAAAAACTCAACTCATTAAAACCTGATTACCTGAAATTGATTGAGGTTTGGAGAAATAGAGATTTGGACATGTCCTCTGGCACAAAGGGTGGATTTGCCCTCTTACATGCCCACACAGAACTTTATGATGGGAGCACTCCAGTATCATGCTTTAAGCTGCATTTTGGAATGGACTCATGAAGGAGATTCTACTTGTATTGGAAAGATGAGGGTCCACCTACTTCAAACTTCTATTAGAGTCTCTTTGTAAAAACTAAATTTCCTGAATTCTCTAGGAACTGTAAAACATCAAGTGTCAGGACTTTGATGAATTAAAAGATGGCCCCAAATTAACTGACCAACAGAACAAGGACAAAGTCATGGAAATCAGTGGGCCTCTTTGCTTGCTTTCAGCAGGTTGATAAACAGAAAGGTCACAGCAATTATCTCAGGTGATTTGTCAGCAGTGCTTCAGTCTCAAAGCAAGAAGTAAAATGCTTCTAGGAAATCAGTTGTTACTTTTGCCTGTGCTTCTCCCAAGTGTGAACACGGCCACAGGGCAGAGTTGGGGCAAGTTTCAGCAATATCAGAATTCTAGACACACGTGGCCCAAAGTGTTAGAACAAGCATGTGGATGGGATGAATAAGGACATTCTACATAATACAGAATTCTACTCCCCCTGAAATACAGCTACACAGTAAGGAACACAAGCTGAGTTAATTTCTATGAGGAAGGTTTATAAGAAGAAATATACTGCAAGAAACACTTTCCTTTGGACTACAATTACCTTCTCCTTTTCCACGTCTGTCAAGATTTGAAAAGAGATGGAAGGATAACAATCCCACACTTCCTAAATCTACTTAATTTCCAAATAAATTAGTTAATATTCCTACGTACAATACTTTCATTTAACACAATCACATAGAAAATAAAATAAAAGTGTTTTTCTGGAAAAAAAAATATTTAAAATATTTTAAGGTGGGCATGAATCTGTTAATCTCTTCCTTCTCAAAATCTGGCAAGTATATAACATGTAAGCAATCTTTTTGTTGAATTATTTATTGAGAGCAAACCCCACAGATTTATTTTTCCTGATTTTCAAATATGCTGAACTCCTGTCGAGAGAGAAGAAAACTTCATGGCATGCAGCACTTCTAAGAACTGAATTTCATATTGCTATCCACCAAAAAGCAACACAGAATGACACTCTAGAATAAGGCTCCCAGAAACTGCCAAAATGTACAACACAGAAGAGGCAGCAGATCAATGCCATGGCAGTAACAGCAAATATATACCAAAAGAAAAGCAGAAATTCTTTGATCAGCTGCAGGCTCTAAACTAAACTCCTGAAATTAACTGCAGATGATTCACAGCCACTGGAGAGCAGAGGGAGATTAGGAAGAAGTGGAATTTAATAAGGCATGTAATGGCCAGACAAAGAACTACCCCTGAGCACAAGGTATGTAATGGCCAAACTACAAGCAGCCACAAATGCTGCTTCTCTACAGTGCCAGGTAGAAGTGAGCTGTGCTTTTAAGCAACTAAGACCATGGACTATTCACATGTGTCATGCACACAGATTGCAGGGCACTGTGCATACTGGATAATGATGGCAGTGTTTTGGTGAGAACTGCTCAGCACGTCACAGCTCAAACCAAAGCACTGAAAAAACAAAGGTGACAGCTGACCATGAACAAATAAATGAACATGCTGTAATGAGAGAAAAAAAAAAAAAGTCCCACAAGTAAGGGCAAGGCTTGGCCATGCAACTTGGTCAGCTTAGCTGGTGAAAGAAGTACAAGAGGGTAGGACAGTGCTTTAGAAAGTGTGCTCAGCTCCAAAGGCTGAGCCCCAGCTCTTAGCACTACATCAGATGGGAGTAAGCAACCAGCAGGAGGGAGGAGGTTCTTAAAAGCAGAGTCATAGCCACTGCATCTGTTTGGAGTTAATATCCTCAGAGTTGCTTTAAAGAGGTTTCACACTGACAAGCATTTTGTGCATAAGCACATACGAGAAAGAGTGAGTCAGTGCTAGAGCTAGCAATTAAATCCACACTCTGACCTATGCATTTAAAAATACACCATCAGACCTGATGAAACTGGCTGACTGGGGGATGGGATAGAGTGCTCTTGCCTTCAGTCTTTGGTTCAAATTTAAATTGAGTTCATGGTTTTATTTCAAAAAAAAGTCACCTGGTAGACTGGTGACATTTTGTGGAGCACAGTCATGACAGCATTCAACCTGACTTTAAACTAGTCTCCCATCAAATCAGCCCAACAACCATCATGTGTTACCAACTGTGCTGAAAACTAATAGAAGGACGGATGAAGAGTCTTCATCCAGAATATTGCTATGCTGAAGGAAATGTATCCATCTACAGGAGAAAGGAAACCTAATTACACATAAATCAACTGAATAAATCATCAGACACAGAGCACTTTATCTGACTGCCCTGTAATGCTGAAAGGCCATAGCCAAAAGGTGCAGCAGCAGCAGCAAGCCAGATGCATTATCCTGCTCCTAAGAATCATCTTGATTTCTTTTAATAAGCTCCCACTACAGAGATCATCTCACTGCCAAATTCCTACATGAAGCAACGATACATCCACTGTGCAGATAAAAAGTTCTTGTGTATTTTGCCTCCATCTTTTTGCAGTGTGAGGACAACAAATACTATCAGACATCCCAGAGGCAAACTTCGACTGGCATCCACATGTGAAGACTAACATGCAGGCTCAGAAAATAAACCTCTCTCCATCATCCACTTCAGTTTTCATATTCTCATTCCCTGGTGCCCAGTCCTAGCATTGGAGTCCATAAAACAGCAGAAAGGAAAAATGTCAGCACATCCATACTAGCAGAACATTACTGACTCTACAGCATCAGACTTTCAAGACATGTCATAGGCTTCATAAAACTATTAATGCACCAGCTTGCAAAAAAATGGAGGATATTGTAATCTTAAAGAAGCTCCATAAACCACATTTTAAGACCACCTTTTATCCAGAGAAATTAAGATAGATATCTTGTGAATCTTAGATGTGTAGAAAGTTAAGCACTTGATTTTAAAATTCAGAAACACCTGAAAAGGCTACTTTATATTTCATTTGACATAGGCTTCTTTAGTTTACTTTAATGCTCCTTTTATTTGCTTTCAGCTAAAATAAGCTTGCTTCAAGTGAAATAACAGAGAATATAACAAGATATTCAGCAATTTGTTATTAAATTGTTTGATGCTCCTACTCTGATTTTAACCTGTGCAACTCCCCCATGGTGACAATGTTATCAACCGCTTTCAAAGGACACCAAAACTTTTTATCTTTATAGCCTCACTCATTTCAGCCAGGCTGCAGTGCACGGACCTCACAAACCTCAAACAGGTAATTCTGCCCTCTTACCAATCTCAGTAACATCAGATATACACCTCAAAACTTTCTGTTTCAATGAGTGCTGTTTGGACCGAAGGCATCTCCATGGGCAGCTCAGAGAAGGAAGGCTGCTACATGACATGGGACAGGCTGTGGTGAGTTGCCCCCATATCATGCTGCCTTTTCAGACAAGGGGTCTAGACATTATCTACTTGTCAGGAACATACCTATCAAAGACAACCCTTCATCATCGTTGCTTTTCCCTCCATCAGATCAGCTACAACTTTGTTTTTGGAACTGAACTCCGAGCTACAGGTCCAAGAGCTGAGGTACTCCTGCCTGTCCATTTGAAGGGCTCCACATGCCACCACCCCACACACCAAGATGCACAGTGCAGTGGGACATTATGCCCTTGCTCATGAGAAAACCCCAAGCAGGTGCTGCACCCACCTTCACAATCAGATTGCGGTGCTCCTCCGACTGGCTGAAGTTCATGCCCATTTCAAAGATACTCATCCTTCCTTCCTCACACAGGCTCATCCAGGTGTGATATTCTTCTCTCTCTGGCAGTCTATCCCAGAACGTCTTGAAGACCTCCCAGACTGTTTCCTGACACACTGAAGGCACAAGAAAGGGGTTAGTACACCTGGTGTCAGTACAAGAGGAGCTCTCTCATGGCATGGGTGCCCAGGATGGTATTGCCCCAATGTTGTATGCTGTCCAGAACATCAACACACAGAATGCAGTGGCTAGACACCTACATGCAAATGTGTAAGGCGTTGAAGGGACTGACAATGAAAATATGGAGGATCTTCCACATTCATATGACTCCCATCCCTGTTTTTTTTTTTACTGGATTATTTATTTCATTAAAGCAAAAAAGAGAGCAAGAGAGAGCACGCTTATTTCCTAAAAGCCATCAAAACCAACAGTATTTTCAACGAGCAGAACTGATCACTTGATCAATAGGTTGCATGTTTAGAAAACCTAGTCATTTAGAAAACCAAAATATTAAGGCAAACGTCCTCATAAAAAGTAAAACTAGAGCTTAATTTATAAAAATTATAGTGGCACAGATCAAAGTTTTAGAGGCTCAGTCAGTAACAATTCCCTTGGACTTTGCACAGAATTTAAAATAAGTTTCAGAAATTTTAATGGCATTAATAATTTGAAAACCAGGGCAGGATGCTGACACAACATCCTAATATTTCCTAGTAATATTAGCTCCTAATAATCCTTATAATTCTTAGCATAATATGCTAAGAAAAAAGTCAATTTTTAGTGCTACTATAGGTATGCAATGAGAAAGAACTGGACACCTGTGCCTGAACAGACAGCCTGCAAATTAAGGGTTAAATTATCTTGTTCTACACTAGATGCTTTAACCTTCCAGTCTCAGACGTGCTCTTTGCCAATCAGAGCAGTTGGTCACACAACGTTCAAGCAAGAACCTTTCTGTGACCCAGCCTAACTGGAAGAGAGGAAGATTTCCAGGATCCTCCCTGTGTCCTGGAAGAGAACCACGTTAAAAGGAGAACAACTCTAAAAGCCACTGGCAGCAGATGCCAGCCTGGGGTAGTAGCAGACAAACCTGCTTTTTGGCTTTAATCGGATCTCACCGCTTAGGGATACGCCCGCTTCAGCAGAGGAATGCTTTGCACTCAGGGAAAGTCCTGACACCGTAAGCAAGACCCTACAGGAGGCTGGCCATGAATCTATCTTTGGAAAGTCATTTTCTTCCATCTGCTTAAAAATAAGCTCCAGTACTTTCCTACTGTTCCTTCTGGAGACGCTGTATTTTGAATTCCAAAATTGAGTCAATGTACTTGTGCAAAACTTGGCCATGGATTACACATGGAAACAAAACTTTCATTCAGCCAAGAGATGGACACTTTCCTTTAATGCAAAGGCTTTGAGGAACCATTTCACATGCAGCTGTACCCTTTAAAGCTTAGCTAATTTTGGCATGCTTTTTTCTCCACCCCAAATTTCAGTTTGTCAGACCAGTTGAGACCATTCCTCCTTTATGGAACTCTACAGATACCTCTCATTTCCATGCCACATTCCTGACAGCTTTCCTGCATGGATACTAGCCCCATAGCTCATTTGATATGTGTGACTAGAGAAGAATGCAGTCATTGCAGCCAAATTTACAAGCATCCATGCACCCTCTCAAGTTCCTTGTCAAGCTATGCTTGCTTTTGCAGTTGCTGTGGTAGCAAACTCTTCGAGGCAGGGACCACATTTCCATAGTACCTCTGCACAGATGTCAGGCAAGGAAGCCATAATCCTGCTCTGGGATTTCTGGATCCTGCTGGAGTGCTAATAAGCTTCCTGAAGCAGAGTGACATCTGTAGTAGCCTCTCTACCATCCCACTCATAAAAGCTGGACATCCAGGAAAAGACCACAGTCTAGTTTCAAATCCAGAAGCCTACACTTAAGGAACATCACTGGCTCTCATTTCTTTTGGCAGTACTTGTCTCTCTCATTCTGACCAATGGTTCTTTCACTTCAGGTGCCACGTTGTACAACAACAATCCTGCAGTGGGATTATTCCCTGTAGCTGGGGTAATTCTTCAGCAGGCTATCAGCAAGAGTTGAAGCTATGGAAAATAGTTTGCAAATACATTGCAGGGGCAATTGCAGTTGTCCAGTTCTAGAGTTTTCAAATAGCAACAAGCAAAGTACTGTTTTTTACAGCTGCAAGTAGTAATTAGTAGAAATAATTGAAGCAAATACTCCTTAATGCTTTTAAATAACTTTATGTTTCAAAAATAAATGTGATGACACGCTGTCTAAATACAAGCTGGTGCTGTACGAACAGTTGTTAATTGAAGGAAATACTCCTTAAGGCTTTTAAATAACTTTAATCTATGTTTCAAAAATAAATGTGATGACACACTGTCTAAATACAAGCTGGTGCTGTACGAACAGTTGTCCCAATCAGCTCCCAAAAGATTAAGGATTTGTTGTGTGTCCTTTCATTTGGAATTAGACACCCCACTGAATTCTAGTCCCAAAGGCTTTGTGCCATCTGTGGACTCCAAGCCCATTAATCAGACCTAAGCTGTCAGAACAGGGTCATATTTTCTGTGGAAGGAGGAAAGGGGACACAGATAAGAAGTCCCATGTTGTCTTCTCAGGGCTGTGTCCCATCTAACTGCTTCCACCACGGTGAGCAGTAACAAGGTGGACAACGTGGTGCAACTTGCCTCTGTATTCAGAAGGAAAAAGCTGGCACACTTCTTCCTCCCAGGTAGTCTGAGTGTGTTAATTTGGATACTCTGGGAGGCCAGGGTATCTCAAAGAGAGGAACAGTTCTTCTCATGACTTCACTGAAGTGGCCATCAAGGGAACTGAAGAGGCACCACAGCCACAGTGCATCCGAATCCCCTGATGAATGTGATTAACCTTTTAACTTGAAGGTGGAGCCCACCCCCACAGCAAGTTTTTGTCTCTGATGATGAGGGAGGTTTTTCAAAGTCTTTTATAAATAAATTCCTGAGAGCCGACAT
This sequence comes from Merops nubicus, assembly GCF_000691845.1. NCBI lineage: Eukaryota > Metazoa > Chordata > Aves > Coraciiformes > Meropidae > Merops > Merops nubicus. The sequence continues at coordinate 50,056 of NW_008587576.1, forward strand.
CTAAGAAAAATATGTTCTTCATAACTAGATTAGAAGCATTCTGAGATTCTGTAGACAAAACTTGGAGACATAAAAATGTAAACAAAGTTACAAGACTTGCCTGGAAGCTTCTGTAAATAACTACATTTTACTGTATAAAAATAATTCACTATCTTTCCTTTCTGACTTTCCAGCAGCTTCCAGTATCTGTGCCACATATACTATCTACATACACTGACAATAAATGAACCAACTCTTGACTAATGCTTAATATAGCAACTCCCTGAAACCAAAATAAAAACTAAAAAATGAGAGCCAGGGTGGAGGAAAGAAGATGGAGCAAACAGGTTTACCAGTAAGGTTCTTGAAAATCAGTGTCATAACTCTGAACTGCTGGGCCCCTGTCAATTTATTGTAAGCTCTGATGCTGCAATTTTTTCCCATTCCTTACCTACTTTAAACATTTTATACTTAAAATTCAAAGCTACATGGCTTACAATAAATTGACAGGGGGCAAACAGTTCAGATTTATGACTGCAGCTGCTTACTTAATACAATATACTGTGATAACATACTATTAAGTAAAATAAATCTGCTGTACAGGCTTTGTTCTATGATCTTTCCAGAAATCAGGTTTCTAAGACTAGCTTCAAACCCCTTAAAAACTAAGCAGCCAAGCAGCCAGCCCTGCCAGGTTGAGGAAGGACCTTCTGAGCAGCAGCAGTAGTGCTGCCATACGCCACCTGAACAGCAGATCAGCCCCCAGGGTGTGAGAGAAGAGCCCTATGGTTAGATCTCATGCCAAACTTTCACTAGCCTGCTACAGAGGTAGCCACGAGCACAGATATGGGACAGCATTAGCAACACCAGGCCCTGGAGGAGACAGGATTTACAACGAGGCCTCTAATCCTTGCCAAACAATGCTGATTACAAGCATCATAAAATCGAGATCAATCTTTTAAGGCAGCAGGCTAAGAGCCTTGAGGCTCCACGTGGGTGGGAAGGTAAGCTCCTCTAGAACATCACTTCCTTCATCCCATGGCTGCAGTAATAAATACCTTTTATTGTAGCGTTAACTGATCTCTCAGCTGCTTTGTAACTTTCCTCTGAGGAGTTTCAATGTTAAAAAAAAATAAGGAAGGCTTATGAGATAAAGAAAGGCTCCCTGCTACAGAGATGCCATCATTCCAGCTGTCTGCAGGAAAGGATGCAGATATTCAGAAGGCATTCTAACTGACTGATGCAACAAACCAGAATTCAAACAAAGAATGCAAACCAGATGGCTTCTTCTGCAGGTTTTTTTTTCTCCAAAGTACATTTTGCATGCACATACTACATTGTGCATGTACTCAACCCCAAAATGCCTCCGAAACTGGAAGCCCCTTAACTGACCACTTTGATAATCACCTTCAGGGTGAAAGAAGAGGCAGGAAAAATGGAAAGATGAGCATGTTTGGCCCATGTCCTTCTGCAAACTTCCACTTGGGTGAAGTGTCATAGGCACTTAAAGTAGGCAAGGTCTTTAAGTAGGCTGCATCAGAAAGCTGGACATTTAGTAAGACCATGTGAATCCCAGCATATCTCCCCCAGAAGCCAAAAAGCCAAGCCCTTGAGAGGTTATCTGCTTCAGATGCAGTGTTATACTGAAGCAGTACCTGGAAATAATAGAGAATATAGTGAAAAGCTTAAGATAAATTGTGTTTTAGCCAAAAAATTCCACATAGGCAGGCACAAGTTCTTTTCAGTCCTATGAATCTACAGGAAGGAGTGAAAAAAGGTTTATTTGAAGCTTCCTTTCCTAAAGACTTCATTCTTTTCAAAACCACCAGCTAAGATCATCTCATTATAGATCCCTCTCTGAAATTCTCTTGTATGGCCACCTCCCATGCACCTGGGTAGGCTACAGAATGTCTCTGGCTCTAGCTCGACCACTCAGGATGCATTTATCTCTCAAATGAGAGACAATTAGCCTATTACACTCAGTCTGTGCTCAGAGATTTCTGAGGTTAACAGAAGGGGCACCACATGACAGCACCTAGTAGGGGGTAGGGTGGCTTCCTGGCCATTTGTGTTAAGTGGGCAGTGCTGGAGTTTAATCCCAATTAAATCCCATTAGTGCTTCTTAAGAGTTGAACCATGTACAGTGACTAGGAGCACTGAATCAGGCTGAATAGTCTATTTTGAGGCCAGCTCCTTCTCCTCTCTAAAAATTTCTGTACAACTGAATTGCTTAATTGCAGTGAGCTTTAATAAGGACTACAGTGACAGGGAGACTGACAGACACCTCCCAGGAGATCTTTCCTGCAAAGACGTTGCTACTACTCACTAAACTGACACACAGACATGCAGAGGAATCACTCTACTGCTGAAATGCTGCTCTGTGTGACCTACAACATAGCAACCCTTAAACAATATACACAACAAACCAGGATTTTAAATTAAAATAATGTGAATTAGCTAATCCACAGGAAAGATTTTTTACTTTGAGCACTAACACACTGAACTCTAGCACAAACTATTCTCCCCAGTAATATTTTTGTAACTACAAAGGAGTGTCTTTCATGGAGCTTTTCAAAGCTCCAAAATGTACTTGTCTTTTGTCAGCTATGACACAGTACAATACAGTCCACTTGTCTGCTACAATCCTCAGCCATCTACCAGCAATTTACAACAAAAGAAATGGGCAGATTCACTTGAGTTGTCTGCAAAAGGTGGCTTCTCATGACAGACTTTTGGTCTGAGTGGGTAGGACTATTCTTCATATAATAATTTTTAATTAAGAAGGGTTTGGGCTACCACCTCCCTGTGAGCAGTAAAGAACCTCATTATGAATAATCAACACTACCATATGCAGCACACTCAATGTCTGAAATCCACTATTAGATTGCCACAAAATCCATTTTGTGAAACTTCCAGCTTCCCATAGGACACTTCATGTTCATCACAACAGTCCAGCTACAAACCACCACTACATTTACATGACTCTTCCAGCAGCAGCCATAATATCACTACCATTTAAAAGGACATGCATTAAAAACACTCTGCAAGACCAAATCCATGGGCCTCCAGCCAACAGCAGCAACTTCCATACTCAGCTCTAAGAGATGCAGAGACTATATCATACTAAGGAGTACAAAGACCACCATAGTTGCAGATTCACCTCAAAAAAAGACTGAAAATAGTATCTTCTGCTATGCAAAACTCAACTTGTACTGCAATGTGATGGACCATAGGAATAAATCAGCACTTCAGAAATCTGTCTTCTGAACTACAGGTGTAGAGAAAAAAGTGCAAGAACACCCTTATTCTTGGTGAGTGCTTCTGACTCCTAGTGTAACAGCCACAATAACCATTGAATAATCATTATTTAGACTTTCATATACTGAATGATGCAATTGCTGCATAAGAAAATACTTATTTTTTTTCTCCAGATGTATGTTGCCATAGCATCTCTGCTCAGGAAACCCTTGTGGATGGTAGTAGCTGTAGTCCAGTAGGGAAGCAGATGGACTAGGTAGATTTTTAGTTCAACCTAGGATGGTTAAGTTCTAAATGTGCTTTTACAACCTGCTTTACAGATTTACCTTTTGCTTACTTGGTATTGCCCTTACACACCCCTATCACACATAGCAGAGAGGTGGCTCCAGCTAAAGCACGTAGTGTGGGCTCAGTTTGAGCAAAACAAAGAGCAGCTGAGTGTTACTGGGTGGACATAGACAAGGAGCTTGCAAAGCCTTGTCAAGCTGTCTGCACAGGCATCAGTGTCAATGTCCCTCACAAACTGGGCACAATTCATATTCGAGTGAGGCTTCATCCTATATAACTCCACTTTGTTCTTCAAATACATTCTTTATGTTTACTTTTACACAGACACTAAGCAACTCCTGGATTTAAGTGTTTTCCACTGCTCAAAGTGAATAAATTGAGTTACCAGTGGGAGTTTCTTTTATAAGTAATCAAAAAGTCTCATTAAACCTAAGTCTCTGAACACCTTCCCTTCTCAGGTGCCAGCAGCTCCTTTCCTTTTCTTTAAGTGACAGCAGCTCTTTCCCATTTCACCAATTACATGCAAATATGTTAAGACCCTATAAATTGTTTAAATGCTACACTACAGACACACATAAACACCAGAAAGTGCTGCATGACCTCAGCACCCCATTCCAACGAAGGGTTTTAAATACATCATATTGCTGTAACATTTCACCACACGAAACCAGTTGTTACAGGGAATATTTTAGCTTTCCAAAGAAAGCTCTGTCACACCAACTCCTACATGTTAAAAGGCTTCACCTTTATTATATTACAGCCTGATACACAGAGATTGGCTTTCCAGACAGACCATACTATGCTCTGCACAACCAGCCATAGTCATGTCACATGATTGAGACAGTCTCTGACTTGACTCTTATATCTGAATGATCCCTCAGTGAATTCTACTAGCACTTAAAGAACACTAAACAAAAATAACCAGCTCTGTCATTCAGCTAACACCTATTCTTCTTAGCATTCAAATGTTTCTATGAGAAAGGACAAGTAGCCATTAAACACTAGCTGTGGTTTTAGAGATCAAAAGTGTTTGAGTGCAACCAGAAGTTGGGTTTTTTTTCAGCTCAGAGCAGCTCTCATAAGCAAGATGATCACAGAAGACTAAGTTTCTTGGTTAATGAAGTATTTCTTACAGCCTGGTATTTATTACATTTAAAGCTTTTTTTTATAGAGAGATGTTCTTTATCAATTACCCATGAGATGTACATACAGTCACTCACCTCTGAGCCTGAAATACTTCAGGTGGTTGGCAACAGCCTGCTCAACAGACTCATCAGGGCAGATCTTAACTCCACTGGGAAACAGGATGGATCTCTTCCTTCTCAACAGCAAATGCTTGTTGACCTGTTCAGCCTCTGTGTTGCCATTTAGCTTTTTCAGCTCGGGAGGCAGAGAAGGCTTTGCAAACTGCCAGCCTCTGAACAGAGCTGTTGGTGAACCATCTTTAGCCTGTTCTCCTCCCGTGGCTGAATGACCGTCTGCTGTAAAATTAAGACCACACAGATTTCTCAGATGAGAGAGCGATGCAACCAGATGTACCTTAACCTCATTGCTCTGGTCTTTGAAGGATGTAACTGGGCTTTTGTCTGTTTACAAAACCTGTCTGTAGGACTGAACTGTTAGAAACAACCTTAAGCTCTTTACAGCACCCCATGAAATGGTAGCACACCCTAAAGCTCTAACCTTTTGAATGCTAACGTTTCGTGCTCAACTTCCCTTCTGTGATTTGGCCTGAGTCAATGGGACTGTATTTATGAATAAACATGTATTTAGCAGCTTTCAGGGCTAGAAATGAAATAATTAATGACTCCCTTTATTCCATACTTTCTGTCCACATTAAACTTATAAAAAGAAAGCTGCCTGAATTGACATCTAGCAAGTACACCTGTCAACACCATGAGATGGGTCCCTACCCAACTGGAATGGGGCAGGGGGGAACACCAGAAAAAAAGGAAAAAAAGGGTTTATCAGCTCTGGTTTCTTTTAAAATTTCCTCTTATGCTAGTTGTTCCACACCACTCCAGAAGGAATTTTACAGATGAGGGGAGAATATGTCTCTTTGTTCTCAGTCTGACAGCCTAATTCTCAATCCTCCACAGTCAGCTGATCTGAAATTAGTTAATTGAACTTTCTTCTGTCACATTTTCCCCAGAAAATATGCCTGAAGAAGAATCACAATTAATCATTTATTGGAGAAAAAAAACCATCATAATTATGTGGCGTTTTTCATCCCACAGATTACAAGCTTATTCTGCAGCTTCAAAGTCAATAGCACCTTTGACTCTGATGATTGAGAGATGAAGAACCTGATTATTTTGATTGTAGATTAATAGGCAGCTCTGGTGCAGAAGACCACCACTAGATGCTACATCAGGAGAACGTCAAAAAAGGTCGTTAAGGCAAAAGCCCAATCTTTATCCAACCTGACACATCTTTAGTCTCCATAAGCAGAAGACAGAACCACATTTTAAGATTTAATACAAAACTATTGAAGAAAAAACACCTGTTATATATAA
>NW_008587577.1:0-3925 GCF_000691845.1 Merops nubicus
TTTTTTTTTTTTTTTTGGGTATTCCACACTGACAAGGGCGAGAGATATGAAACATCCCACCAAGGAAATACAAACACTTTCCTCCTGCCTTTGACTTTCTTCCAGGCTATTTACTGAGGAATGCAAGAAACAAAATGTTCTGAAATGCCCCAGCAGAATGGGGGGAAAAAAAAAAAAAGAAAAAGAGAATAATATAAAGCGTGTAACTAACTTGATAAAAATGAAGCATATTGACAGAAAATGGAGTTTTAAACAGCAGGACAACAGCAACTCGGATTTCATTCTTGTGCATTACCCAGCTAAGCACCTGGAAGAGAGAGAGAGAAGGAAATAATCACACTTTGCCATGGTTTATAAAATCATTTCCTTGTCATTTAAAAGTAAACATGACAAGCGAAAGCTGCGCAGGGTCCTGCTGTAAAAACACTGCACACTCAGAGGCTGCAGAGCTTATTTTAGGGAAATTCATCCCTACCTGCCTCAGTTTCCCCCTCTGCTAAGTGCTGCTGGCTTTTCTCACCTATTTACAAGGAAAAAGCTCAAAGCAGGAGCTGCCTCCTGACTTGGGGGGCAAAATGATTTGGATAAGGGGATGGAGGAGGGAGAAGCTGCTCCTCTAAACCACAGGAGTGATGCTTGCTGCAGGTTTGGGGCTGTGGGATGTGGTGGAGATGCCAAGGGGCATCCTTGGAGAGCTCTCTCCCAGGTGTTCCCCACCTCCCTGGGATGCTCCTTGCAATAAAACCCAGGAAAACCTTTTTTTTGGCAAGAGGTGGGTCTGGCTGCTGCTGCTTTTTTGTGGAGAAGTGACAGCCAGGACACGAGGCTCTCACCCAGCCTCAGTTCCTTAGGCAACCTCATCCCTGGTCCCCTTCTCACATCTCCCACCGGCCCCTCTTTGAAACCAACCCAGGCAGAGCTAGCAAAGCAGATCAGCTCTTTTTTTCCCCCTTTTTTTTCCCCCTCTCCTTGTCTCCTTCTTTTTCTCCTGGCTGTATGGACAGCTGCCAAAACCTCTCAGCTTGTGGCTCTTGATAAAGCTCTTGTGCAGCAGGTCTGGGGCAGAGATAGGCAGGGCCTGCAGGCAGCCACGGGGGGGGAGAGAGAGCCTGAGGCTTTGGGGGTTAAAAATGAGGAATAAAAGCCCTTTGCTACCGTTTTGGGTTCAGGTGGGGCAGCTTGGCTTTTCTCCCCCAAGCCTGGCATCCCCTTTCCAAAGGGACCTTTCCCCAGGGAAGGCTGAAGGTGGTTGTCAAGCAGCAGCAGGAGGATGGAGGCAGCTGGGACCTCTCCACGGAGCACATCTCATTAATACAGAAATATTGTTTACCAAGCTCTCCTTCCCCAGTTCCTCTTGTGGAACAACCCCCCTGCTCACTGCTCGTGAGCTGGTTGCATCTCACACGATGGAGATGGACCTAAAGCTTCAGAGATGACCCAGCACCAGAGAATCCTACAACAGTTTTTGGGTGGGAAGGGACCTTGTGGATCATCTAGTTGCCACCCTCCTGGTTCAGTTTCTCCTTAGGCTTTCCTGACACAACAGAGAGCAGCCCCTCGAGCATCTCCTGGAGGCTCTGGTGCAGCCTTGCGTGCAGGTCTTTTAATGCAAAGGGATTTTAATGTCCTGCTTTGCATGCAGCAGGTCGTGTTCTCCTCTGCCAACGGTCCCTGTGGTGCAAGGTGAGAGCTCTGCTGAGCTGGTGTGTGCTGCAGGAGAGCTGGGGGCACCTTTCACCCACCACCACTCCCCCTTAGCTGGGCAAGTTGTCTCCATCCATGGAAAAATGGTAAATTCTCCAGATGAGGGTGTTATCCCTGTGTCTGAACATGGTGACCACGGCGCTTAGTGCTTGCTAAGAGTTCCCATCCCATCCTGACTTCTTTTTCCCCAGCTCCCCTCAAACTTTCCAGCTCAGCTGGAGGAGAGGAGGGAGCTCCACAGCTCCTCCTGTGATCTGTGAGAGAGGAGCCAGCTGGAGGAGAATGGAAGGGAGGTGTGATGATGAGACTGCTGGGCATCTTCATCCCCATCCTCTCCACCAGTTCTGTGGCTTTTAACATCCTTCTGGGGAGGATTTTTCACCCTACGAGCTCTTTATGAAACTTGGCTTGGAGTTTGTTCTGCTGAGGAAAAAAGCAAATGGACAGAGCCACAAAGGGTTAAATGAAGTGTTTGTATTAAAAAAAAAAAAAACAATGAGTCCCATTTTTGCTTGATTGGCATTTTAATTAGGCCCATGTCCTTTTGCTGCCACTGCAATCAGATTGGAGGAGAATGGGAAGCTTCCACGCCGTTCTATTTATCTCCAGATTACAAGATTTCCATTCTTTTCCAATGCAAAGGGGAAGGAAAAAAAAAACATAAAGGAGAAAAGGAAACCCAAAACAAACCCCCTCCCTTATAAACGCGGCAAGGAAACGATATTATTTAGGGCTGGGAAGAAAGTGTGGCTTCCTGATTGCAGCCCACGAATTAATCTTATTATGTTAACAAGGGATTGTTATGCTAAGTAGAAGAGGGAAGAAAAGTTCCCTCTCCTCAACTCTGCCAGGAACAAGACAAGGACTGAGCAGGCTTCAATTGAAGAGCTCCAGCAATGAAAAAAAGAAAAAATAGAAGAAAGCCCAAAGTCCTTGTGGTTTTTATAAGACAATTTCCCTCTTTTACTGCTGAAACTCCAGCTCGCAGCTCCCAGCCGCACGGGGAATCTCCAGAGACTGGCTCCAGAGAAGTGTTGCTGGTAAATAATGCTCCTAGATTACAAGGGCTACACCTACCCCCAGCTACATCCTTCCATTTAACAGGAGAGGAGCAGAGAAATGGGGCTGGGGAAGGTTTTATGCCCAGATATAAACGACAACTCCAAACGCAGCGAAAGGGAGGTAAATGGGACGCTGGAGATTGCCAGTTCCTGACCTTCTTGGGAAATTATTTCTTGGTTGAAATAAGGGTCATTTTATCTGCTGAAAAACAGGGAAGGGAGAATTACTAGGGGAAAAAAAAAAAATGCTCTACGCTGCTTTTGGGTGTGAATAAGGAAAAAACCTCTGGCTCCTTTCCCTTCTCTCAAGCCACGAATCCTCACAACCTGCAGCAAAAAAAACATCCCCTCGGATGCTCCCTCCCACCTCCCCGAGCTGGCTGCTGTTCCAGGGGGATGAGCAAGAGCAGTGAGTCAATATTCAGCCCCATCTTCTCTTTTTTTTTTGGGTTGCCTTATTTTTTTTCCCCCCCTCACAGAAAGCTTCTAAACCCCCGTGACGAGCTGAAAAGCCAAAGTTGGCTGCTAAAATTTCAGCCCATCCCTGGGATTTGCTGGGGTTTGTTTTGCAGGGGAATGGTTTCTTCTCCCAGCAAAGAGAGGAACGATGCCATTTGATTGAGGGGGCTAATTACACGGCTTGAAGAGTAAATTACAGCTATCCAATATCCCAGTGAATATTCGCTTACAAAGGGAGAGAGAGGAAAATGAAATTTTTTGGGGGAGGGGAGGGGGTTTGGTGGTAATTTGGGAATAAAAACATTGTCTCCCGTGGGGAATGTTAACCAATCCTTTTAAAATCCCTCTGCAACTGCTAAATTCAGATGATGTTTTCTTGCAGACCAACCAAACAGTTCTCTCTGATAGCCCTAAGCTACTTTATTATTTTTTTTCTATTTTAAAGTTTTGCAGTTCCTTGTGATTTCAGAAACATTTTCCTTCACTTCCACATCTAATTTTTGAGTTTTTTGAGTGGAAAACATGAACAGCAAGTTTAAAACTGCCAAAATCTTTGCCACGACAAGGATATTGCTTGGAAGAAAAATTCTTAGAGCAAAAAAAAAACCCAATCCCCAAACTTTTCATCTCCCCAGTTCATAAGCCCACAACAATCCCGTGAGCTGGAAAGGTTTGGAAAGAGAGAATATGTTTGGAAAGAG
>NW_008587577.1:3966-11309 GCF_000691845.1 Merops nubicus
AGCCTGGATTTAAGCTGGGGGCTGAGCCATTTCATCCCCAGCTCACCCAGCTCCCTCTCTGCCTGGGTGAAATGGCCACTTTGATGCTCTCTCTGCTGTTGCAAACACCTTGGAGAACCAATTGGGCTCTGTTTGCTGTGGCCATGAGCAAAATGAGGCTTTAATTTCATCTGGAGCCACGATATCTTGTATTTCCTCTCCAATATCAAGCTTTTTGGGCTGGGCTGCAAAGCTCTGCTTGCCCCAAAAGTCACTTTTTTGGTGTTTTTAGCCCTGGGAGGCGAAACGCCGCGTGCCTCAGTTTCCCCAGGAACACAACGAGCACATTAGTGAATCTTTTCCAGGTCTTTTTGCAGCAAAAATCTTGCAGCAAGGGCTCCAGTCATGCTCTGAGGATCTCCCCCTTCACCTCCCTGCCGTGCCTTCAGCCTCCTTCCCTGGGTAATGAAAGGTGAGCATCGCTCTCTGTCTCTCTGCGTGCCTGGAAATTCCTGGGGCCTATTAGGACCAAAGGAAAAAAATAAGTCTATTTATCCTTTTTTCCCTCTTCTCTGGCCCTTAGGAACAAACCCAGAGCCCTCAGCAATCCCTCCCCCTCCCTTCTCAGCCATCTCATTAGCAGCATCCTTGCACACACTGGTGATGAGGGCCAACCAGCACTTCTGGGGCACGTTGGCATCTCTTAATTTGCCCCGTGCCACCCTCTCGTCCTTGGAGAGGGTTTGTGGTGTGCAAGCAGCACGTGTGACGTGCAAGGAGACTTGTTATCCCCTTCCCAAGGGCTGCTGGTTGCTCCTGGGGGTTCTGATGGGAGCTGGGAGTGGGAGCAGTGGGGTTTGCAGCCCCGAGGAGCCCAGGTGCTTTTGGGGTCTGCAGGGGAGGAGGAGAAAAAAGGCAACAAAACACTGAGGTGCCTGGAAAACAAACCACATCTGAGCTGTGGTGGGTGGGGAGAGCCTGGCACGGGTTGCCCAGAGGGGTGGTGGCTGCCCCATCCCTGGAACCATCCCAGGAGAGGTTGGATGGAGCTCTGAGCAACCTGCTCTAGCTGCAGATGTCCCTTCTCAGTGCAGGAGGTTGGACTAGGTGACCTTTAAAGGTCCCTTCCAACCCAAACCAGTCTATAATTTGAATCACAGAATGGGTTGGAAGGGATCTTCAAGACCATCTCATTCCAACCCCCTGCCATGGGCAGGGACACCTCCCACTAGACCAACTTGTGCCAACTGGCCTTGAAGACCTCCAGAGATGGAGCATTCCTTGGGCACACCTGGAAACTCCTGGGGTCTATCAGGACTGAAAAAAAACCAAGAAAAAGTCCATTTTCTTGTCTCTTCTTCTCCTCTGGCCCTTAGGAAGAAGCCCAGAACCCACATCCATCCCTCCATGCAGAGCTGGCTGCACTTCCAAAGCATCTTCTGGCCTTGAAGACCTCCAGAGATGGAGCATTCCTTGGGCATGCCTGGAAACTCCTGGGGTCTATCAGGACTGAAAAAAACCAAGAAAAAGTCCATTTTCTTGTCTCTGCTTCTCCTCTGGCCCTTAGGAGGAAGCCCAGAACCCACATCCATCCCTCCATGCAGAGCTGGCTGCACTTCCAGAGCGTCTTCACAGAGCTAGACGGGCTCCATCACGCCTGGCACATCCCAGGGGGGGCAATTCCTCCCCAGTGCATGACAGATTCCATCCTAGCACGGGTCAGAGAAAGCCCCAACATCGATGGGCTTCCATCTAATTTCAATTAGAGTCATTAAAACTTTTTTTGCTCCCAGGAGCTGAGCCTTTCCCCACGCCGTGGAGCGACAGCCCATTAGAGAGCAGTTATTTATAGTGGGGCATGTTAATTTTACAGGATCACAGGCCAGTGATTCAGTGCCTGGCGCTGCTGAAAGGAATCACTCACAGGAATACGTGTGAGCTGACATGAAAGCACCTAAATCCACAACCTCCTGCCAGCAGGAGCTCCTGGAGTGGTTGAAATGCAGCAGCAGCAGCGATGAGATGCTGGGTTGGTCCCTAAGGTGGGGACCAAGGGGTGGGATGCTGAAGGATCAAATCATCCCTTTTAGTTCTTGGTGTGGAGGGAGAGGGTGGGGGAGATCCAAGCAAGCAGATCTCCTTGATCCAGGAAAGAGGGGACAGGGTGCTGGGGGATGCTGAAAAGAAGGAGGCTCCTTCCCTGTGACACCCCCCCCAGGGTTTTTCCAGCCCTGGTTTGGGAGTGTTCTGAAGAGCCTCCTTCCTCTCTTGCCCTCTGCTTCGTGGCATGTTTCTGAACCACCAGGATGCCCAGCTCTGCCAAAGGCCTTTGCTCAGCCTTTGTCTACCCAGGCAAAGCACCTGCAGACACTTGGTGTGAAAGATGCCGGAGATGAGGAAGGAGGAGGGAAATATTATTCTCTCTTTTTTTTTGACAAAAAAATAAAATAAAACCTCCTGCATTGTGTTGAATCCTCTTGAATTTTAAAGTGCTCAGAGCTTGGAGCTTTCTGGGAGGAAGAATAGGAGGAGTGGGGAGAGGGAGAAGGAGGTGGAGGACAAGAGGGGTGTTTCTCAGACACGGGGAAGGATGGGCACAAATTGCTCCAGCCCTGGGTAGGGCCTGATCCAGTCCCTGCAGGACGGGGAGATGGCACCCTTGGGTTCCTGGTACCATCCAGGAGCAGGATTCAGGGGGCTGGTGAGGACATGGACATGAACAGAAGGACTTGGTGGGTCCCTGCTCTGCTCCCCATGTCCTGCTGGGCATATAGAGGCTGGACCATGTGGCTTCCCCGAGCCAGGACCACTCAGCCCCACTCCACCCTGGGACACGGGTGAGTTGTGGAGACTTTTCTGGTAGGAGAAGGGGGATTTTCTACCAGAAGGATCCTTTCTGATGGTCTGGGGTGGCAGCATCTTTGCTCCCCGAGGCAGCACGGTTCCTCCTGCACCCAGAGCCAGGCTGTGCTGAGCCACACACCCAGCTTCCAAGCAGCACAGAGGTGAGCTGGAGCTCAGGCTGAGAGGGAGGATGCTCTTTTCCAGGAAGAAATGTAACCCAAAGACCATAAATGCCCATAAATATGAACCTTGGGGTCCTCCAGACCCACATCCCCACGTCACCTCCACTTCAGACAGTGCTCACAGCCACCTTTTCATGCCAGCATCATCCATGCTGACCTCTGACAGAGCTTGGCACAACCCAATGAAACCTTCTCCTGCCCAGCCTGGGCACCTGCACTGGTCCAAGATTTGGGTCTCCCTTTTCCTACACGTTCCTACAGCACCTCCTGCAGCCCTGACCTTGACTGAGCCATCTAGGTGATATAAAATAATACAATAATCATAGCAATCATCATCATCAGGCATGTTCTGGCTGGGGCAGCTGTCACCTAGGCAGGAGAGTGCCCGTGACAAGCAGCTATTACCTACCTGGGCTAAGTGGAGTGGTGCTGCGACTGGGTGTTGACAGGAGAGCTGGGGAAATAGGAAAACAACCCCTGACAGCACTGAGGAGGTGTCTGTGGACATGGGGGGATGGAGGAGATAGCTCCAGATATGCTGTGAGGGCTGGAGCCTCTTCTCAGGTTCATCCCAGACCAAGTGATGGTGAAAGGAGGGATGGGTTCAGTTTGCTCCAGTGAAGTTTTGACAAGGCAAAGATTCTTCCCCATGAGCACAAAGAACCCTTAAAGCCACGCTCTGAGGTGTGACAGCAGGTTCTCTGCTGCTCTGGAGGCTGTAAATCCATCTGAGAGGGTTTCCCCCAGTTTGTTCCTCTAAAGCAGGGGGGGTTTGGGTGTCTCTGCTGGGGATGTGAGGCTTGGAGGGCAGGGGGGAAACGGCTGGAGGCACGATGCTCAGAGAGGAGGAGAAAACCAGCTGAAGGGATGTTCCTGGGGCTTTTACACCAACCCAGGTGGTTTATGGGGGTGGTACTTCAAGGGCTGCTGCAGAAGGGGAGTTTTCCTGGGTGGGGATGGAGGGAGATGAAGGCAGGACCCCAAATCAGACCCCTTCTTCCACTGAGGTGCATCAACCACCTCAAGGGATCTCCCGACGCGATCCCGACGCTCGTTAGGCACCAAAACTCCCCCAGCTCCCCCTCACCTCTCTGAAGACAGAGGAGCAGAACCTTTCCCCTGGGCTAACCCCAGCAGAGAAGCCTCTGAAATACCCCCCTCAACCCCTCCCCCTGGTTCTTGTGGCAGCTTCAGCACATTAAGCTGCCAGAATAACTCCATTGCACGGGCCACTTCACCTCTTCCCCTCTACCTGCGCCGAAACCCATCTCCTGCTATTCCCTTTGATGACTTCTCTTCAGCTGCTGCAGAGGAGAACTGCTCCTATCAGCAAACAGATGGCGGCTGAGCCATGTAGCATAAAATATATTTATCAAGGCAAACAGCTGTAGCCCATTTCATTCTGAAGATTTCTATTAAAAGTTCTCTGGAGCTACAAGCTGCTCCGGCTCCGCAGACGGAATAAAGCCGAGGGGACAAATGGATTGCTTTTTTTTTTTTTTTCTAATTCCCCTCTAGCTTTTCTTTCCCCTTCTTTAGGCTCTTTTTCTTCGCTGCCTGAAGGAGAAATTTGCTTGCAGTCATGGCTTTGAACCAGGCTGGGAACCAAACTGGGGTTATCACAGATGAGAGTGTTTTGGGGAACGCTGGCGTGGCCGTGCGCTGTATAAACGACCCCAAAAGGACAACGTGGGACAATGCCACAACAGGAGCAACCTGCTCCAGCTGAACGTCCCTGTTCAGTGCAGAGGGGTTGGACTAGATGAGCTTTAAAGGTCCCTTCCAACCCAAACTGCTCTGTGATGTTGACTGCAGGTTGGATGACCTTCACCTCCAAGGGGATCTCTGCTCAAATCTGGATCACACCCGGACCCCAAATCTGGGTTTCCCATTGCTCTTTGGGAAGGTCTAGATTGTTGTTGTCTTTGTTTTCATCCTGAAGAGACTTTATTTATACCAAGTATGAGAAGGGCCAAGATTGGAGGAGATGCAAAGTTTTGCTCAAGCATAAATGAACATTTTCTGGCAGACGTTGCTTTGGCAGCGTCGGAAAATTCCCGGCTTGTGCCGTGGAGCCCATGGAAACATTGACAAAGAGCACAAAATCCTCCACATAAATGGGAATTTCCTTATTGTGTGTTAAACAGACCCTCTAAACACCCAGCTGACTCATGGATAACCCACTCCAGTTGGGCAAAGCTGCCACCAAAGGGGGACAACCCATCCTTTGGAGTCACCTGCCCACCCAAGCCACGGCTGGGGAAGCCGTGCCTGGGTGAGGAGATGGGCTGAATATTGAATGAACCAGAAAGGTGAAACCCTGGAGCTGCTCCTGCTAAATCCACAGCGATGGAACATCTCTTCCCACTGCCTGCTGCTGTCCCCAAATCCCTCTTTTTCTTTTTACATCAGCATTTTCCCAAAAAAACCCATCCGTTCGTGCTCCTCACCTGGGCTCGGCGAGGAGCTGCAGCTGTTTCCAGCTGCACCCTCTTCCATCCAGTGGCAGCCAGCAGCTTTTCAGCCTTTCTGAGCCATAAACAACATTTTCTCCTATTTCTCTTACCCCCAAAAAAGTCCTTTTTTCATACTTTCTTTTTTTCTTGGTATAAAATATTCCTGGCAACCCCCTCCTTTCCACCGCCTGCTTCCCCAGCCAACAGCGCTGCCTTTCATCCCAAATTCAGCTCTCTATTTTCAGGCCAGCGAGTGGTGGGATGAGAAGGTTGCCCTAAAAACGTGCTTCAGAGGAGTCAGGGTGGCATCTGAGCGTGGAGATCTTGGTCACCCAGCTCCCAGAGGGGGAAAGGAGCATCAACCAGGGAGCAGGGACTTGGCTGGCTCTTGGAAAACACGAGGAGGTGGAAGAGGGGTTGGGGTGAGGTGGGGGTTAGAGCTTGCAAACAACACCCAAGAGATGTGGGGGTTTATGGGGTTAAACCTCTCCCTTCTCCCTGCCTCAGTTTCCCCTGTGCTTTGGTTATTTTTTATTGCAATATTTTTTCAAGCCAATAACACCCAACAATTGCAGCCCTGCCATTGCTTTTGGAGGCTGCCAGAACTTGGCTTGCTGGCAAGTGGAGCTAAGGCTGAAATAATTCATGCCCTGGGCCACCAGTTGGCTTTGCAACCCTCTTGGAAGCAACCGTGGCAATAATTATGGCAGGAGGTTTGGAGGGGAGCTGGGTGAACGGTTTCAGAGGGTGCTGGGCAGGGCTGGATGTGCTGAATAATTTTTGGGCATCCCAGAGGTTTTCTGGTTGCCAAAGCCCCGGGGAGGACAGTCCAGGCTGCCACACATCTCCTGGATTTTGGCAGTGGGAAAAGGGAATCACATCTCACTTCCAAAGGAGAGGCAGGAAGAGAGATCAAAACAGTGAAACAGCAGCAGGGGGCAAGGAGAAGAAAGGCAGCAGGAGAACAAGACAGCTCCCAAAATATCCCTCCCCTTTGCCACACCTCAGACCAAAACTTCCCACCAAGCTTTGCCTTGGGGTCCCCGGGGAGCCCTCCCCGTGCCTGAGCTGGGCAAAGCTGCACCCCTGGAGTGCTCCCTGATCCAAAAGGCTCCAAATTCCTCCCGAGGTGGAGCTCAGGGAGGCACAGCCCCAGTTTTGCTCCGTTTTGCCAGGCTTTTTTTTCCTTTCTGGATGACCAGGGTTAAGCAGCAAACCCATCTCTAGGCTGGGGGAACTGAGTTTTTGGGTTCCTGCTTCACTTGGTGCCAATGGGTTGTGAGTATGGAGGTGGGGAGGGGAGTGATAAATCCCCAATTTCCTCAGTGACATCCTATTCTGGCCATTGAGAAGAAAAATCCTGATTTCTTTGATGAAGCCCCTAATTTGGAGGGACGATGGCTCTTGGGGAGCATCCCTCCTGCTCTCTGGCATTGAATCATCTGGATGAAGAAAGGGTGGGATGCTGGGCAGGTCTCCTTGCTGCTGTGCTGTGGTTTGGGCACAGGAGGGTGTGGGGGAGGGTATAATCCAGCCCTGGGGTGACTTCTCCCCCCCCTTTCTCCATCCTCCTTTGGGCACTTGGTGCTTTGCATCCCCTTCTTCCACCCTGCAGCCCCTTCGGTGGAGGGAACCTGCAGCTCCCAGCCTGCCCTGGGGAATTTAAATGGCACCTGGATAATGAGGATGCTTTTTTGGGGGGTTAATTTAAACTGGAAGGCATTAAGCAGAAGTAGCCACCCACCTGCCACCCCTCCCTGGGGATGTTGCCCCTCCCAAGTTGCCCTAAAAGGGGCCTCTGAGCATCCCAAGGTTGCCACCAACATGCCTCAGAAATAAAGAGATATATATATAATATCTCTCTCCTTATATATATCATTTA
>NW_008587578.1:0-2833 GCF_000691845.1 Merops nubicus
AATTTCCCTCAAAACCCAAAAAAACTGTTGCCAAAAAAGTCAATTTTCATCAAGTGTCCCACTTAATATTCATATTTTTTGATGGCAATTAATTAATTGCCTCAGTTTGAGAGATGGTGGTTATGGTAGTGAGATAGAAAGACTTGATTTTTAAAAAATTCTATTTATTTTACTTTATTTTATCCTATTTTATTCTATTTGACTATTTAGATGAAGTCCTTTCCAGGCACTTTATATCAACGGGATCTTCTTGGGATCAAGATCATAAATAATAATAAAAATTTAATGATTTTTTTTGTTTCCTTAACTCCTCCAGAGAAATTCCAGATTTTGGGGGTTTTTGAAACTCATTTTTGAATCATTTTCTCCAAGCTGAGTGAGTCGTGAGGAGCGAGGTCAGGGAGAAGGATGCAGGAAGCTCCCACCCTCCACCTCCAACCTCATTATTCCTAATTATTTATTAGGAGCTGATCAAGGGACTAATAAAATCTAAGCCCTGAAGAGGGTTTGGCTCGCTGGACATCTTCCCTTTGGAAAAATGCTGGGGAAAAAAAAAGGCAATGGAAAAGATAAAATAAGGGAGGAATTCAGGAAATCAAACAGGTAAAAGCCTTTTTTTGGGATAGGCATCAGAAATGCCTGAAGTGGTTTCCAGCCAGAAAAAAATCTCATTTTGGGGGTAATTATTTGGGGAAGTTGGGAGTCTCTGTGTGGTTTGTGGTGTTCCTGGTGGGGTTTTGGTGGTGTTGGAAGGGGATGAGAATTCGCTGGGATGTGGAGGAGGGTGGTTTGGGCTTGACTGTCTGGATTGGGTTGCTGGGAAAAGGGGGGGGGAAAAAAGGTAAAAAATAAGGGAAAGGAGTAAAAGTGAAAAAGTTAAAAAATTTAAGGAAAAAAAGGAGGGGAAAAAAAAAGGGGAAAAAGAAGAAAAAGGGAAAAAATCAAAAACTTGAAAAGGGAAAAAAAGAAAAAGGAAAAATGGAAAAAAAGAGGGAAAACAAATGAAAAAAAGGGAAGAAAAAGGGGGGAAGTTAAAAGTGGAGAGAAGGGGAGGGAAAGAAGAGGAAAAGGAAAAAGAGAAAGTAAAAAGGAAAAAGAGAAAAAGGAAAGAAAAGGGGAAAAAAGGGAAGAAAAGGGGAAAGAAAAGGAACAGGGGAAGAAAAAGGGAAAAGGAAAAGAGGAAAAGAGGAAAAGGAGAAAAGGGAAAAAAGGAAAAAAGGGAAAAAAGGGAAAAATGTGAAAAAGGAAAGCAAGGGAAAATGGAAAAAATAAAAAAGGAAATATAGGGGAAAGGGAAAAAAGGAAAAAAGGGGAAAAAGGAGGAAAAGGGGGAAAAAGAGGAAAAGGGGGAAAAGAGATAAATGTAAAAAAGAAAAGAAAGAGAAAAAATAAGGGGGAAAAAAAGGGGAAAATGGAAAAAAAGAAGGGCAAAAAAAGAGATGATGGGGAAAGGGAGGAAAAAGAGGAAAAATGAAGGAAAAAGGAAAAAAAAAAAAGGCAGCTTTTCCCACCCAGGAGAAATTTGGGGGGGCTCAGGCCCTGACCCCCCCTCCCCATTCCCAGCTGGGATCTGTTGGGACAAGGGGATTGTCCTGCTCCAAACCCTCTCTGCAAACACCCCCCTGAGAGAACATCAAACCCAGAAATCTCCCAAAATGCCCCAAAATTGGGGTGAATCTCCCTTGGGCTTGGGGGATTTAGGAGGAAGGAGCCGACATGGCAGAAAAAGGGAAAAATGGGGGAAAAAAAGTCTGGGTTGGGTTAAAACTTTTTTGTAAGAGTTTTCATCCTAACTTTTTTTTCATCATTTTTCTTCTAACTTTTTTCATGGTTTTTGTTAAAATCTTTTTGCAGCATCTTTCTGGCACCTCCTTAAAGATGAAAGTTTAATATAGAACATTATTGGGATTTTTTTTTTTGTCCTTATCCACCCACAGCTGCTTCCAAAAATCTCCTCCAGCAGCACTGAAGGAATTTGGGAATCTTTGGAATTCCATTTGGAATTTTTATGGTGGCATTACCTGGATATTTGGGATTTTCCTGCCTGGATTATGGCTGGTGGACATGGGACGTAGAAAAGTGTTTGATGAGTTGAGTGGAAAATAAAATATAATCATATAAAAAAGAAATATCAGTCTACCCTTTATGTATCCTTTCATATATCCTTTTTCTAGCACTCAATATAAAAAAGTGGAAATTAAAAATATTAAAGAAACAAAAACTTAAAATTCAACTACAAATGAAAATAAAGAAAAATATGGGTTTTTTTTTTAAAAAAATAATAAAATCATTTAAAAAAATAAAAGGGTAGATGTGGTGCTGAAGTTTAGAGTTGGGTTAACAATCATCCTAAAGGGTTTTTTTCCTATCCATAGAAAAGCTTCTAGGAGTCCATGAAAATAAAAACAATCAAGGAAAATGTTAAATTCCATCAAAAGAAGAAGGCAAAAGAGAAGCAAAAATGAAAAAGTGAGAAGGAAACTGAAAAGTGAAAAAGGAAATTAAAAAAAAAAAGAAACAGGAAATTGACATAAAAATGAAAGTGAAAGTAAAAAAAATGGAAATGAAAGTGAAAATAAAATTGAAATGAAATTGAAAATGAAAGTGAAAATGAAATAAAACTAAAATGGAAATTAAAATGAAAAAAAGAAAATAAAATGAGAATAAAAAAGAAAAAGCAAATCTGGAATGAAAAACTAAACTGAGAAAGAAGATAGAAAGTGAAAAAGAAAAAAAGCAGAAAATAAAGAAAGCAAAATAAAAAAAAATTAACAATGAAAGTTAAAAATTAAGAAATATAAAAAATAAACAGAAAACATGAAAATGAAAAAAA